>NC_081184.1:115031269-115091269 GCF_029867415.1 Vicia villosa | reverse complement strand
TCCTAATGTAGTCAAGCATGAGACATGACTTTAAGCCCCTCCAATAAGTACCGGCATAAGTGATCCACTTTTTAAAAACTTTTTGTCATCGATAAACTCAAAACACAAATACATTTAAATCAATAAGTATGTATCATAAATTATAGAAAGTGATATCGAATAGATGAAAATTAAAATTATTACCATAACATTTGTCCATATGCTATCTTTGATATCAGTTGGCACTTGTTTCTAATCATCTATCAATATATTGACTTTGCTACGTGCTAGGAACACAATATAACTATTAAAAGTAAAGTAATGGTCACAATCAACTACTGTGTAGAACGAATCAAACACGATCGAAATTTTGTCACATGACTTGCAGACTTTTGTGAATTGGGCATTATTGTGTCACCTCTTTGTGATCTTTTTATTTGAGTATCATTTATACAAGTATCATTTTTATGAGTTTCAATGCTAGTAGATGAAGAATTCGACAATGTTGATATCTATGTTAAAAAACAACAAAAACAAAAACAACAACAACAACAACAACAACAACAACAACATAAATAATAACAACAACAACATAAACAATAAAAAGATAAACAATAAACATAAACATCATCATCATCATCAACAACAAGAACAACAAGAACATCAATAACAATAATGGCAAATGAAGTTTATTGTAGATGCATGGAAAAATATTTTACATACCGTAAACGTGATAACTAAGTAAAGGAGAATATTTTGTTGGTGTCAGTGTTGTCTTCGTTCCCGAAAATGAAGAAAATGTTGGTGTTGTCTTCCTTCCCGAATATGATGAAGGTGTTGGTGTAGTCTTCCTCCTCGACGTCAACGATTGTGCTGGTGTTGTCAACCTCCTCGACGATGTTGACAAAAATGACAAATACACAACGAACAAAGTGAAAAATAAGGAACGATAGACAATTAATGACGGTGTTAGGATTGAAATCGTCTATCGTTTTGCAGTATTGGATGTTAGAGTTGTTTCGTCTTGTTTCTTTTTTCGGTGGAAAATAGATATTGAAGAGACAAGCTAGCTAAAAGTGAAAAATATTTATAAAAATATCACCACGGTCAATATTGAGAACCGTGATGATATATTATTTGATTAATGAAATTTCATAAAGTAGCCCTAGTGTTTAACAATTTAAAAAAATTTATTAAAAAAATAAAATATATCACAACGATTGCATAAAAAAAACCTAGTGATATCCCTTTTATTTTTTATTCAAAAATAAATAATAAAGAAAAGGCATACCTTTACGTTAAAGAAATAAAATATTTGAGGGCTCTGAGGTTTGAACCCATGAAGGCTTTATTGTATCACCACGGTGAGTTCATCAACTGTTATTATATCTTAACAATTTTTAATAATAATATAAAAAACATATTAGTGCCTGAGTTTAGCGATGTCACCACGGTGTTTGGAAGAACCATAGTGACTTGGGCATTGTTGTATGTGCGTTTTGTAGTAGTGTGAAGTGGATGAGGATGTGAAGGTGTGAAGAAAACACAAGAAAGGGGGGTTTTGAATTGGGTTTTTCACTCAATGATAAATTCTCGCTTCTTAACTTATTTTGTTAAATGTTACCCTCTAAACTATTGCGGAAGCATAAACAGAAGAGTAAAGAACACACGATATATCCTGGTTCACTTGAGAAATCATCAAGCTAATCTAGTCCACCCTTCCGAGGTGATTTCGCCTTAGACAAGGTCTTAATCCACTATAACCAAACTGATTACAATTGCACAGGCAACAATCGGTGACTAACAATAATGACATGTTCAGTGATCTGATTCCACAAATATAACATTCACTAACCCTGCACAAGCAACTGCTTGTGACAAACAACTTTGCACGAGCAACCGCATGTGACTAACACACAATAACATGTTCAGGGATCTGATTCATCAGATATAACATTCATTGATTCTGCATAAACCACTATTTGTGACTAACACCCTTGCACAAGAACCACTTGTGACTGACTACAACAAAATATTCAGTGATCTGATACACAAATATAACATTCATTGACCCCTTTAGACTTCTGACCTTCACTCAGTCTTCTACGAGGATTTCCCAAAACGACCACATTCACTGTCTTCTCGAGCTTCTAACCTTCACTCGGTCTCTCAAGGTATAATCAAACAATAGTTTGAAGTAGTATTTATTTACAATTAATTTCTTCTATACAAGATAGAGTAAATTCAATTAAGTACATAAGAAGATCCTAATACACACTAAGAATATTACATTGTATTGTAGCTTGATGTATGGTCTTCTTTTCTTCAAGCAGCTTCTTCCCGGACAACAACCCAAAGCTGCTGAACTTCTCGCGTCTTCTTCTTCATAAGCTTCTGATAGCTTGATTGAGCTTGATATACATCAGAAGGAAGAACATCTTCATCTTGGATCTTTTGATAACACTTCGGACAACAACCCATGTTCTCTTTTCTTCAATGATCATTTTAACACACAATAATCATATCATGGATTTTTCTTGATTGAGATCTATAATCATCTTGTAACTAACAACATGATGCAAAAGCCATTCAGAGGCAGTTGTTCTTGTTTTTGTTATAAAATTTGATGGTTTGGTTGTGTTCCAGTTATGATAACACCATCAACATATCAAATCAAATGTTCTTCTTCTTATATAGCCAAAGAAAATAGAGTCGTTGAAGGATAACCGTTGGGAAACAGATGGCTATATAGATAGAGTCATTACTCAATTATTTAGAATAGTACTGCCACAATTGTCCTTTTCCATTGGTGAAGAGGTAGTGTAATAAAGCTTTTATGTACTTTATACTTATCATTTCTAACGGTAACGTTTCTCTTCTCAACTTTAGAGGCTTCTAATGATAGATGTTTGAAGCATGAGTAGAGTCGTATCATTAGATTCTTCAAATAACCAAGTCTTAAGTTTCTTAGAACTTGTTCGCTCAGGACCTCGCCTTCAAACTTCAACACTTATTCCTTGCAATTTCATTCTTCAGAAATTCAAATCTTCAGAGTCTTCAGAGTTGCGTCTTCAGAGTCTTCAGCACTTGGTTTTCAGAATTCTTTTGTTTTAGAAACCAGGTCTTCAGAACTTCAATATTGAGAACCTTCATTCTTCAGAATATTCAACACTTGTTTCTTCAGAACCTCCAGTCTTCAAAATCTTCGGCACTTGGTTCTTCAGAGGATCACTCGTTCAGAATCTCCGCTGGCTTCCGAATCAGATTCACTTCTTAGAAGAAAAACCATAGGATCATTGCAACATCAATATCAGATATCCATATATTTTTCCAACTGTGATCAGATACAAAAGCATACTCGCTTCTCTAAAATGTTTGCGACTTGTATTACACATAGTAACTTCGCATATAATCTTCAGCGCACATCTTGTAGTGTTAGTTTGATCTGATAATTCTGATAAACATATTCTTGCACAAAAATAAGCATCAGAACATAAAATAGTTCTTTCATAAATACTTCATTGTTATCATCAAAACTCAGAGATATATTGCATAACCAAATCGTGTTCTTACAATTTCCCTCGTTTTGATGATAACAAACCTATGTATTTTGATACAATATTTAAAATAGGGTAATCACACAATGTAACATATTCATATTTTGTAGCAACAACTCCCCCTGAATGTGTTTACCCCAAATTTTAATTTATGCTTTTTTCAGAGTCTTTCTCTGATCCCAAGACTCACAAAATTAGAAATTTGAGTTATCAGAACTTAACATCGATAGAGAGTACTTCCCTATGGTCAGAAAGAACAAATGCCTTTAGCATCTGGACTTGTTCAGCAAAACTTAAGTGTTTAGATCTTCAGAGCTTGTTTTATTTAGACACATGCAATAGAGAAATATCTTCAGCTGCCTCTGCTTCTGAAGAGGTTGCTATTGTTCATCAGAATGTGTGTAGCGCAAAAATGTGGCAGCTTCTAATGTTTTGGCCACTCCTTTTATCAGAAAGAAACCTTATCTTTTAGACGAGAAAACTCCCCCTGAGTTTCAGACTTGATGAGGACAAAACTTCATTTCATCTGGACCTTCTGAAGTATTAGCTTCTGACTTCTTCAGTTCTACATCTTCTAAACATAATCAAGATAACTTTAACTTTCAAAAGTTTACAACTTCTAAACATTTGAGTTTATCTGATTTTGTGGAACTTGAGATATATGACCTATCTTAGAATACCTAGTAAACTTGTTTAGAGTTCCTCGGATAAATATCAAACAAGCAAACATCAGAGGTAAATGCATATATAAACAATTTTGCATTCTTTTATCAAACTCAGATTATCAGAAACAATATCAAAATCATTATTATTTCTCCCCCTTTTTGACATCATCAAAAAGTCTGAGATGCATGATAGCGATGCAAGCAAAATAAAATCCTTAACAAATATTTCATTAAAGGTTGAAGGGATACACAGATTAAAAACAGATACCTAGACTTAATAAGATATAACCTAGATATAACACATATTTATTTAATATAATAACTAAAGTTTTAATCATTAAAATCTTCAAACTCATCTACTCTATCACATCTTGTTTTAACCATTGCATGTTCTGGTTCAATGCTTTTTACAATTTCCTAGATTCTTCTTTAGAACATTATCTTAGATAATATCCTTCCGTAAGGAATTTAGGAATAAACCTATGTTCTTGATATTTCATTGGAGTGCTTCAGGTGATTGAAAATATTTTTAGGGAGATTTATCCTGAAGTGGTAAGATTGAAGATAGATAAAGATTCTATTATCGTGAGACAGAGTGTTTCTTGCCTCTGCTCTAGGATGGAGATTGGTAAGAGAGAATCTAAACCATGTTCGTGTAGATGGAAGCAGATTTTCAGGATTGTTTGGTTCATATAGGATTGAACTGTGATGAAGAATTCTGAAGGACTCCACCGTGCTCAATCTTGATTGATATTCATCAACGGTGCCTCTAGATGAGACACACTTTGTAACTTCCTCAATAGATGAAATGGTGATGGCAGTAGGAAGTCTGTAAATTTCAAACTAGATAGTATTTCCATCATCACTTATTCTGGCAAACTTTTGAAAATTCCTTTACTAGGGTAGTAAAGATGGGTCTGTTCAACAAGGCGTAGTAGCCAGAATAATCATGGAGATGCATACTTCTCACAATATCCAGTCCAAAATTCCTGAGTTTGGAAATATTGGGTCGTTTCTCTGAAATTACTTCAAGGGTTTCCTCATTTCCACATAAGGTTCTGATAGACATGGTGAAATACAGGGAAAAGGATAAAAGAGCAAAATGATGGAAAAGAATAGGTTACAACTTTTTATAGAGATGTGAGAGAAGTTAAAAGATCGTGCTTTTAGTGATGGTTGTTATTTCCTAGGTAAATTAAGAGCAGTTTGAAAAAGCTAGGCATCATAGGGGTATGGGAAAGGAAAGATACATCAATTCTATTGATGAGAGAATATCAATCACCTTACTTAATGACTAATGTAACTGACAGTCTGACACACATTATCAGACTGAATTATCTCATAGGCCCTAATGAAGCATGTGTAAGAGAGAAAAAGTAGTTTGTTTTTATATTGATTAAATACTTGTTATTGAATACGAGAAATTTTAACACAAGGATTATCAACTAGAAAACAAAAACTTCATTAATTAAAGCAAACAACACACATACACAAATACAACAATAGTATACAAATAAAAACATACATAAAGGACACATACAGACAATTAGACAAGACAAATTATGTTTTCCTAACCCATGAAAATATCACACTTAGTTTTCAACAAGCAAAACTCAGGAAAGCTATCAGGACCATCTTCTGCTATTGCTTCTTTAATTATGTCCACTATCTTAGAAATAACTCTTCCATAATGAATGTAGGACTTGGTGCAATATCTAGAATCATGAATAGATTTCCACAGGGAACAATCCAAGCATGTTCGAAGAGTTCAAGAAAGACATGGCAAATGAATTTGAGATGACAGATTTGGGGCTCATGGCATATTATCTCGGCATCAAAGTAAAGCAAGGAGACAAAGGAATTTTCATCACCCAAGAAGTTTATGCCAAAGAAATACTTAAGAAATTCAAGATGGATGACGCTAATCCAGATGACATCCCGATGGAATGTGGAAGCAAGTTGAGCAAGCATGAAAATGGAGAGACTGTGGATCCAACTCTTTACAAAAGTTTGGTGGCAAGTTTACGTTACTTGACATATACAAGGCCGGATATTCTCTATGTCGTAGGAGTCGTAAGTCGCTACATGGAAGCTCCAACAATAACTCACTTCAAGGCGGCAAAGAGAATCCTTTGATACATCAAAGGTACAACAAATTTTGGCTTGCACTATTACTCTTATAACAATTATGAGATTTTTGGCTATAGTGATAGCGATTGGGGTAGAGACTTGGATGATAGAAAGAGCACTACTGGTTTTTTGTTCTTCATGGGAGATACTGCTTTCACTTGGATGTCAAAGAAGCAACCTACAGTCACTCTATCAACTTGTGAAGCCGAGTATGTTGCTGCCACATCATGTGTTTGTCACGCAGTTTGGCTAAGGAACCTGTTGAAGGAGTTAAAGATGCCACAAAAGGATCCTATGGAAATATGTGTTGACAATAAATTAGCACTTGCTTTAGCAAAGAATACCGTCTTTCATGAAAGAAGTAAGCACATCGACACACGCTACCACTTCATAAGAGAATGCATTGAGAGAAAGGAGGTGAAGTTGAAGTATGTGATGTCTCAAGATCAAGCTGCCGACATTTTCACCAAACCACTCAAGTTGAAAACTTTCGTGAAGCTAAGGAGTGTGCTTGGAGTCACAAATCAAGTTTAAGGGGGGATGTTGAAATATAAACTTGATTTGGGCCTAAATTAGTTATTTTGGGCTTAGCTATTTTGGGCTTAGATTTTGGGTAGTGTTTCTAGAGAATTCTTGTAGTGTTTGGAATGTCTAGATATTTCTTATAGTTGTAAAATTCTCTAGAATACTCTTTGAATCTCTAGAGTTGAGAACTCTCTAGAATTAGTGTGTCTAGAGTTCTCCTTAGATTAGTATAAATAAAGATGCAATCCTACACATTTGTATCAAGCAAAAATACAAAGTTTTCTCTTCCATAAAAAATTCTCCTACCTATCAAGTTTCTATTCAAGCCTCCAATATTTCTAAACACTTGTCCTACACACAAAAACAACCTTAATTCCAACAGAAGATGAACAAAGGCGGGTTCACACGGACATCATTCATTAGAAGCCAAATAAGCACTTGATCGTCATATCTCATAAAGTCTTGATTTTCCCTTCTAGGAAGGAAATTAGATAACTTTAACTTGAACCAAGCTTGAGGAAGAAGTAGGAGACTTCTAGGTTTGAGAGGTTCATATCTTGATGAGGGATCATGAAGAGAGGGAAAGTTTTCATCCATAGTAGTTATGGCTTTAACAGATTCAACAATGACACCAACATCTTCACACCTAGTAGCAAGAACAATTGAGAAAAGATTGATGGTAATGGGAATCTCAAAAATATCAGAGTAGATGGAAGCATCCTCATTATCAAAGTGTGCAAACTTCCAAAATTCCTTGACCACTCTTGGGGGAGTATCACATTTGAGATGCTACAGTCTATGCCACTTTCAACAGACATATTCTCGAGTTACTTCTTAATGATAACTTCAAGCAGATCTTCATTTCCTATAAAGGATGATGAAGGCATAGGGAAAGGAAAGAGAAAAGATTTTGAAGAATTTTTATGAAGAAGAATAGATGAGTATGAAAAACTGTTTCACACAGATATGATATTTAAATACTTTTGAAAGAGTAAAGGATTTGAACCATATTATAAGATAGGCAAGAATCGCAGACATAGAAGGCAGAAGACGTTTCACCGAAAAGGAATGGAGTGAGCTAGTATCCATAAGGAAGAGGTATCATACAAGTTGAAAAACTAATAATAAATGATCATCCAGGAATGAAAACACATAAGATACACATAGATATTTATTACGTAAATTTTGATCATTCTCAAGAAAATTTATGATCATATTATCCAACAATTTGAACAAGATATTTTATCAGATATTATGAACAGAAATTGTACCTTTGAAATCTTTTATCCAGATTCTTTCCCGAAAGATTTTTACCACTGTTTTGACTTTGACTTTGTCTTGGTACTGCTTCTGATTGACCCAGTTCCACATATGCTTTCTTCAGAGAGAGAGAGAGAAAGAGTTTTTGATCCTCTTCGTTCCACTTCTGCTTTCTTTATTCCATTTGTTCTGAATTATCCATCTGACTTTTGCAAATAGCAGATGTTCTGACTTTTATCCTCCAAACACTTATTCTTTTGTTAGGCTTTCTTAGATCAGAAGCTTAAACTTTCAAAAGTTTAATAGTTCCTTAACTTAAACATGAGCTTCCGAGAAGCTATGTGCTTGAGAAACATTAACTCGTATCTTTAAGATTCTTGATTAGTTCCACCTCATAAGTTATGACTCAGAGAGGTCACATTTGATTTCCTCAGTTCAGGATTTTTGATATTCCTTTGTAAACTTCATCATGCAATTCTATGTATCAGAATCCTAAGTAAGTCAACTTCCTTATTTACTTAAATAAATTCCTAATGAGATTTCTATGATAAAGTCAAGGTTGGACTAATCCATTTCTTGAAAACATCTCATTCTAACCAAGATCTCATGTTCAGCAAACAAGATAAGTCGCTTCTTCTAATCACGCTTTTAATATAAGTATTCAACAAATATTACTCCTTATCTGATGAGTCTATCTTATCAGCTGATTTTTTAACCATTTTTCCAGATTCAAAGAAAAAGAATGTTGTTATTGGAACTTTCATTTTTCAAGTGAACCAGCGACTGATTCTAGATAATCCGTCTAGTTAAAATATATTACTCAATCATCTTTTGATATGAGACTGGAATTATAAGTGGAGCACTTGTCACCTATGGTATTTTTCATACAACATTTGGATCTTTATCTGACACTTTTAGGTGTTTGATAAGGACTCATACTCTTTATCATATTCAGAACCGGAGCTCTGATACCAAATGAAGATGTGAAGAAAACACAAAAGTGGGGGGTTTGAATTGGGTTTTTCACTCTTTGATAAATTCTCGCTTCTTAACTGATTCTTTTAAATGTTACTCTCTAAACTATTGCGGAAGCATAAACAGAAGAATAAAGCATAAGAGTAAAAAACACACGATAAATCCTGGTTCACTTGAGAAATCCTCAAGCTAATCTAGTCCACCCTTCCGAGGTGATTTCGCCTTGGACAAGGTCTTAATCCACTATAACCAAACTGATTACAATTGCACAGGCAACAACCGGTGACTAACAATAGTGACACGTTCAGGGATCTAACTCCACATATATAACATTCACTAACCCTGCACAAGCAACTGCTTGTGACTAACAACTTTGCACGAGCAATCGCCAGTGACTAACACATAATGACATGTTCAGGGATCTTATTCAACAGATATAACATTCTTTGATTATGCATAAACCATTGTTTGTGACTAACACCCTTGCACAATAACTACTTCTGACTGACTACAATGAAATGTTCAGTGATCTGATCCACAAATATAACCTTCATTGACCCCTTTAGACTTTTGACCTTCACTTGGTCTTCTACAAGGATTTCCCATAATGACCGCAGTCACTGTTTTCTCGAGCTTTTGACCATCACTCTGTATCTCAAGGTATAATCAAACAACAGTTTGAAGTAATATTTGTTTACAATTAATTGCTTCTACACAAGCTAGAGTAAACTCAATTAAGTATATCTTAAGATCCTAATACACACTTAGAATATTAATTGTATTGTAGCTTAATGTATGGTATTCTTTTCTTCAAGCAGCTTCTTCCCAGACAACAACCCAAAGCTGCTAAACTTCTCGCGTCTTCTACTTCATAAGCTTCTGATAGCTTGATTGAGCTTGATATACATCAGAAGGAAGAAAGTCTTCATCTTGGATATTTTTAGAACACTTCGGACAACAACCCATGTTCTCTTTTCTTCAATGATCATTTTAACACACAATAATCATATTGTGGGTTTTTCTTGATTGAGATCTATGATCATCTTGTAAATAACAACATGATGCAAAAGCCATTCAGAGGCAGTTGTTCTTGTTGTTGTTATAGAAGTTGATGGTTTGGTTGTGTTCCAATTATGACAACACCAAAACATATCAAATGTTCTTCTTCTTATATAGCCAAAGAAAACAGATCCATTGAAGAATAGACGTTGGGAAACATCTGGCTATAGAGATAGAGTCGTTACTCAATGATTTAGAATAGTACTGCCACAATTCTTTTCCATTGATGGAGAGGGGGGTCCGCGACCGCGGAGCAGGCCAACGTGGAGACATGGCAGTTGCCCTCCTAGTCGAAGCGGGATACGACACCATGCTCCCTTCAGCGGGCGCTGAGCTGGACGCCATGTGTGCAAAACTACTGAAAATCCTAATTTTTCTGGCTTTATCGCTTGTTTTCTTCAAAAGAGTGAATAAATGGGACATTTCTTGCAAATGAGCCAAGAACAGACATAATACAGAAAAAAATAACCTAAAAACTAATGAAAAACATGTACAAATCGAGTCAATTGTGTCGTGCATTTTAGTGCGATCAAGGATCCCTAATAGTGAGTGATTGACTATGAAGGCGATTATGACTAATTGAAGCATTGCATTAGGAGTTCCATCCACCTTCTCATGGTCTTGAAACCCTAAGACAAATCTACCTTTCTCTTGCCTTAGGATCGCTGCTGATAATTTGAATGAACTTTCTGGTGGAACAACTTTCTTCCTAGTAGATATGATACCAATTAAATCAAGAACAATTACAAGAGACTATTTGGATATTAGAATAGCTATGGAGTTTTTTTGCAGTTGGATCAGAAGTCATCTTCTTCGTTGGAGCGTAATCATTTATTATCATTCGTGACTTTGGATTAGAAGAAACATGACTGTGGAAATTCGTAGGAACCAAAATTCAATTCCCTCTAACAACGCCACTGTTCCGCTAATGATCAAATAACCTTCTTTTCTCTGCCACAGGTTACATTTTACTCATATTTGTATATGAAAATATTTCAACATTGAGTATATTATTGTCTTTTAATGCTATTACACTTTGCAGAAGGATGTGAGGAGCCCAACACATACCCAGATTTTAGGCTTAGCATCTACGTTCACCTCATCCGGGACTTCTAACTCATCTCCCTCAATGTTATCGGGATGCACCATACCTAACATATGCACAAAACATACATGCGGTTAAAACTATTTTTTATTAAATTCTGCAACAGAGCTTATTTCGGAAATGCACTTCCAAAATAAGTTAGGTGGATTCCAGAAATGCATTTCCGAACTGATGCAGTTTCTTCATCATCAAATCAGCTTCAATACAGTGAAATAGGAGATGTAATGAGGAAACTTTACCTTAAATTGTAGCTTTCTATGCTCTCTTTTCTATGATTAATCACTTGAAACTTGATTTGGAGACAAAAAATAGATTGAAAATGATTGAGGTTTTTGAAAGGGTTTGAGTTTTGTTTGGAGGAAAATGACTGAAATAGTGAAGGAGAGAAAAAGGTATATGAAGGGTTTTTTTGGAGATGCATCTCTGAAAAAACACCTGACATTTAAATCCAACGTTTAAATTGGAAAAGAAGTGCGTTCGGAGATGCATATCCGAAAAAACCCAAAATGAGTGATTTCGGAGATGCATCTCTAAAATAATTGAAAATAAAAATATAGGGGCCTTCGGAGATGCATCTTCGAAAGGGATTTTGGGGCTTTCAGTAAGGTTTTCACCCCATGTGGGTGTACAAATAAATTCTCATTAAAAAATTCTATAAACAAATCGACTTCATCTACCTTACAATCTAGAAACAAATCATATTTTTCATCTTGAGCGCGTCGAGCTCGTTTCCCCTTCTCTCCCTCATGAAAAACTAGGGTTCTTGTGTGCCTCCAAATTTAAGGTAAGATAATCGCATTCGTGTCACAATTTTTAGAGTTTGAAGTTAGGAATTATTAGTGCTCTCACTCACACACACACACACACACACTATCTCTCCCTCTCTCTCTCTCTCTCCCCTCTCTCTCAGTTGAATATTATTTTTTACATGTTGCATGTAGTCCCTTTGTTATCGAAATCCAAGACATTGACTTTAATGGTCCCTCTGTTGAGCTTTTGTTGTTAAATATTGCACGTGGACCCTTTGTTGAGCATTTCTTATTAAATATTGCATGTGCACTTAGTTGTCCTATTGCAATTTGTTATAAGTACTATGTCTAGGTTTGTTTGTAACCTCCATCATTGTGGATTGTTTTTATTAAAGCGAAACCGACATGAAAATGATTTTAGAATGAAATTGTGGTGCCGACTTGTGGGGTTACTTTGAAGTATTCAACCTTGTAATACAGTGGGAGAACTGACTTTATTATTTATTTCGCAAACAAATGTTGCGGTGAGCAAGAGTCTCCACCGACTTTTATTTTATCCAATTAGGAAAGGCATAGAAGTATAGGAAAGACCTTCTTTGAAAAGAGATTGAGTTTGGGGGTAGGTTATGCAAAGGGAATGTGTAAGCACCCTTTGCATCCATGGTTATCCATAGGCTCTTAATTGCTTAGATCACTTTGTTTGTTTGAAATGTTTGAAAAGGTGTAGTGTGTGTTTAGAAAAACAGTTTGATTTTGAAATGTCTGAAAAGACAATGTTAAAAAACATGGTGTGAAAAGTATTTGAAGTTGAATTGTTGTGATCAAGCACTTACGAGTTACCTACCCTAAGTTCATAAGGTTTTTCCTATACTTTAAAGTTTTCCTTGGGCGATAGTACTATCCATACCATTTGAGGGTAGGTAGTCCTATATATTGGATGTGCGGGCCATCGAAGGGTCATCGAATCGTCATAGGGGCTATCCATACCATAAAGAGGGTAGGAAGTCCTATGTGAATAGTCATAAAGGCAACTAGTAGAGATACCTTAACAATCCGAAGGGATAATCATCATTTATCGAAGGCAACTTGAAGGATGAGATCATTTCATCGTTGGCAACTCGAAGGGACTATGATCTTTATTCCAAAGGGACAATGATGATTTTGAATTGTAGGCAACATGTGCTAAGGTATCCATACGCTTTGAGGGACTTGACTATTATTTTCCGAAAAGGCAACGTAAGAGGGGAAACCCTAAAGGTGAGTGTGTGTAGCAATTATGTGTGTTATGTTCAAATATTTATCTTTGAGTTAGCGATCTCACGATTGTGTTTTAGTCATGCCACCCCCTAATTTACTAACCACGCAATAAATATTGTGCAGGAATTAAAGTGCGGAAAGTAAAGACCTAATATATTACAAGTTTAGGGATGGGGGATTTAGAATAAACAACTCTAGGGGGGTATGCGGAAATTAAAGGCGGAAATTAAAATCCTATTCAACTATTACATTCCAAAAAAATATTTAAATAAATAAGACCAACGTCGAAGTTTTGATGAACCTGAAAAAAACGAGAACGGAAAATAGGGTTAGTGCGGGAATGAACTATTTATCGGAACTTTAATTAATTATCGGGTTAAATCCTAATTAACTAATTGATTAAAACAATTATTGATGCAATTATTAAAAAAAGTCGGGTATTCGATTAAAAATAATAATTACCACAATAAAAAATTATTATTAGTTAATATGATTTTTTAGAAAAATAATTAATCAATAGTTAATAAAAGAAATAGTTTTTAGAAAAAGGAATTATGTAATTAAAAAATTAGAAAACTTAGCTTCGGATCCTATGTGGGCGCCTCCTGAAGGTGTATCATAGGCATGCACTTCCAGGGCTCTTGGATCAGGGCACTATGAAGATCTGATGGCTGGATGTGAAGGCGTATCGTGTGCGTGCTTGAGCGTGTTGCGCTAGATCTGTAAATCAAGAAACTCATAAAAATATAATACATTACCTGGGTTCGAACCCATGACTTGGTGATTACATGCATAACTTCACTTCCATCAAGCTGCACGCGCTACGTTGTAAGTACTATGCCTCTAATAACAAAAAAATAAAATAAAGAGGGTAATGGGAGATTCAAAAGCAAAGTCAGCGCTGGGCCCACCACCACCACTCGCATCCAATGAGAGAAAGAGAGAGGAACTCAAACTCGTTGACCATCCAACTAAAAGCTGCCACGCATGGAGAAGAACCTTGGAATATTGACCGGCCAGCAACGAAATGCCACGCGTATGAGTCAATGGTCCTGGGAACTGTTCATCATCTTCTTCCCATTACCTGCGGATTCTGCTTTGGTTTTAGCTATGCATTTACCTGCGGATTTTCCGCAAGTTCTTCTTCACCATGCCTGCAAAATTCAAATACGCAAAATACAATCCAAACAACAATTTCAAATGCCCATATCACCTAAATGACATGTTACGAACTCAATGGTGGTGTTGTTTTGGTATGAAACGCACTGGAGACGCGAGAACGAAAGGCTCTCTTCGTTTTTCCCTAGCCATGGTGATTGGTGTTCTACGCGTGAAAGCTTGCAAACAACGTAACAAACTTGTTCTAGTCACCATCTAGAACTTGTACATGTGGTTAGATTGCGTTTAAACACACTGAAATATGAGATACAACATCCAAGAATGCATATAAATATGATAAGCATGGCATGCGAGTTTCTAAGTGTATTCGAGCATGGTTAATGATTCAAACCTCCCTTTTATTACCTTAGGAGATGAATGGAACGTTTGAAGGGCCTTGAAAATGCTTCGAGTGATGGATGCAAGTTTTCACCTATTCTTGAATATTTTCACGTTGGAAACCCTAGCCTCTCCTCCAAATTTTTTCGTCCTCTAAGAGGCTGCAGCAATGTGTATATATATGAGGTGGATTAGGGTTTGAAAACTTGGAGAGAAATTGATTGTTTGATTACATGGAGATTGAAAAAAAGATTCATATTAAATCTTTCTAAAATAAGACACCATGCTATTTCATGCACATTTTGCTTTTGATCATGGCCATTGGATGAGATATGATCTGATTAAATCAAGAAAAAGGTTTGATATATCTCTTATATAATTATTTCATGATTATATTTAACTTTATTTGGATTTTAATGAATAAAATCTCATAAATAAAATAATATCACAAAAATAATAATATTTAGCCAATAGACTCCTTATGGGATCTTAATCACGTGGATAATTAAAACATTGAGGCACATTTGAAAAAAATCAAGATTGCTCAATATTTACTTCATGCACTTTCTCTAAAATTGCTCAACTTCAACCATGTGTATCTCTCTCAATTTTGACCTTATGAAGGTGTTCTTGATCATTTTAGAAAGCTTAGAGTGTCCTCTAGATGAACCTTTTGGTTTCATATCAATTGAGTCTTCCATGTTCATGTTCAAAGCTTTTGCAAAAGATGATCTTTTGTTGACTTTCAAAAGGACCTGTAATATTTTGGCTCATACTAACCAAATGAAGCATTTTTGGCCTTGGCTTTAGAGAGGAAAAGTTTTATAGAATTCAAATTCCTTCAAAATAGACTTTAGTTGGGAAATTTCTGATGTTCCATGTGAAAGGTATGGCTTATCAAAGTTCAGTTAACTTTTAGGTCAAAAACCCTAATTTAGAAACTTTGAGTTTTGTTGATTTCTGAACTTTCCTCGATGAATCATGATCAAACCTTGATCAAATGATGAATGATACTTCAAAATAAGGATGTTGACCAAAAATCAGGAGTTTTGACTATACTTTGACCACAGTTGACTTTTAGGTCAAACTAGTCGACTGTTGACCATTTGAGCTGTTTTGTGAATCACAGCTTGAAATATAGTGGGAAAATTTGGGGTATGACAAACCTAATTAAAGAAATGATATATGTAGCACTAAATGAAATGTGGTATATGATTGGTGAAAATTTGAAATTATTGACAAATGTTATCTTAATCATCCACGGGGATTTTGTCTTCCCACACTTCAAGGTAGACCATGCCAATTGCTTCACATATATTCTTTTTCCTCTCTAAATGATAATGGTAGTTGCGAAGGATTTTTTAATTGCATGTTGTGCACAAGGCGAGCTTCATGCAAATCAATTACAATAACGACCGCCTCTCATGAACTATTGTGATATTTCATCTTCAAATGAACCATGGAGGCCACTGCGTCTAATGCCTTCATAAACGACCTTTCATGGATGTAATTGAGACGCTTTCATAAGGGATGATGAGGAATCAACCTTTCACAGTTGTAATACGGTTGGAGAACTGACTTTTTGAAATGTTGCGGATAGCAAGAGTCGCCACCGACTTTTATTTTATCCAATTGGAAACGCTAAAAGAACATAAAAAGACCTTTTAAAGACTTTGAGTTCGGGGGTAAGTTATACAAAGGGAAGGTATAAGCACCATTTGTATCCATGGTTATCCATGGGCTCTTAATTGCTTAGCTCACTTTTATTTTCAAAATATTTGAAGTGTAGTGTGTGAATAGGAAAAATTTGAATAAGGACTTTAGCTTGTAAAATAAGCGTAGCCTTTTTGAATTCGTTTTGAATAGAGGTGTGAAAAGTAATTTGAAAGTTTGAATGTGAGTAAGCAATTTAAAGCACCTACCCTAAGTTGATCTTTCTTGTTCTTTAAGACTTTCGTTTGAAAGGGCTATCCATACCATAAGAAGGGTAGGTAGTCCTTTCATTGGATGTTCGGGTCATCGTTCGCCTTAAGGCTACCCATACCATAAAAGGGTAGGAAGTCTTTAGGGGAGGATATAATAGTCATTTAGGCAACATGCAAGGATACCTTAGCATTCGAAGGGACGATCATCATTTATCGAGGCAACATCGAGGGACAAGATCATGTTTAATCGTAGGCAACTCAAAGGGACTGTGATCTTTTATCGGAGGGACTATGATGATTTAGAATTGTAGGCAGCATGTGCTAAGGTATCCCTACGCTCGAAGGGACTTGACTATTATTCGAAGGCAGCAGAAGAGAGGTTACCCTAGAGGCGGGTGTGTGCAGCAATCACGTGTTAAATTCAGATATTTAATCTTGAGTTAGTGAGCTACGTCCAGTTATTAGTCTTGCCACTCCCTAAATTACTAACCACACAGTTTAAAAATTAGAAAAATATAAACACAGTTATAACAAGAGTTATAAGGTGCGGAAAGTAAAGGCAGGAAATAAAGGTCTTAATTACTATTACATTGAAAAAAAATGAGCGACCTATACACCTTCTAGAATTTAAATGACAGAAAGTAAATAATTAAATAAAAATGATAAATAAGCAAGCATGCGTCAATCAACGGAGTTTGAGATGGAGAAGAAGAATCGAGAGAAGAGATTGAAATTAAGGTTTGAAAAAATCAGTGTTTAGAAATTTATAACTACTAATTAATTATTAAATCAAAGTTGATTCTAATTGATTAATTATTTAACTAAAATTAACTATGTACCAAAATAAAAACAAAAATTGATTAATTGAATTTATGTCTAATTATCCTAAGTTAATTAAAATTTTCTAATTATTCTAAAATTAAAATCTAACTAAAATTACTAACTAAGATTATTAATTAATTATTCTAAAAAATAATAATTTTATTAATCAAAAGAGTTTTGTTACTTTTATAAAAAAAATAAAATAATTTGAAAAACGTTTTTAGTAAGAAAATAACAATAAAGAAACAATTAAAATTAAAGTGAAAGAAAATAATTAAGAAAACCTGGCACATCAATCCAGTGTGGCTTAGGCTGGAGGATCTATGGTAGACTCGCGTGCCTGGAAGCGTTGGATCTGTCTTCAGGTGAATCCTGTGGCATTGGAAGGAGGGTGTATCGTGAGCTCTGGTGGACCGTGCATACTAGATCTGCAAGTTAACAACTCATAAAGAAAAATAATGTCAGTGCCTGGGTTCGAACCCAGGACTTGGAACACAAACCACGCGCCTTTGGCCAAGGGTACTGCAATGCTTTCGTTGTTAAATGACCAACACACAAAACTATATAGAAAATAATTATTAATCTCAAAAAAGTCAAGAAAACAAACTCTGACTGGTCCCACGTGCATGCGTGAGCCAATTAGAAGGAGAGAGAGTGGGTAAGATTTGACCAGCGAATGGGGAAAGAACACGCATGCAGTCCCTTGGTCTATGACACTATTCATCTTCTTCCCCAACTTTCCTGCGGATTTAGCTTTGAATTTTCTTGCAGCTTTACATGCGATTTGTCTAGCAAAAATCTGGAAACACAAAAACTCAAAAACCACGCGTTAGGTAAAGATCAATGGTGCCCAGATCCACTAAATGGAGGTCTACGAATCTAATGGTGCAATCGCCTTCCTCTGAAAACGCTTGGAAATACAAGAACAAAGCAATGCCTCCGTTTTGCCCTAGCCATGATGATTCTCAATCCTTACGTCCAAGCTTGATTCCAATGATTCAAACCTCCTCTAAATGTCCCCAGGAGCTTAGTGATTGAATGTAACGAATGGAAGGCTATGAAACTCTTTGGAACAAGAATTCTCACTGACACTTGTTCTTGAAATTTTTTTCAACTTTGTGAACCCTATTCTCCTCCAAGTTTTCTCTCTCTCTTTTGGCATGAATAGCATAGGTACTTCCAATAGATGAATTTAGGTCAATAAGTTTAAATCAAATCTCAATGAATCAAGAGATTGGCATTTGATGGAAATTTGATTTTAAATCTTTCTAAAATTGGCCTAAACTTAATCTCCTCTCACCAATCCTATTTTCCATGAATTTGCATCAAATATATGGCATAATTAATGATTGAATCTGATTAGAATACCTTCTTCAATCAAATATTGGTTTACCATCTTAATTATTTGACTTATATTATATTTTAAATGAATAAAATTCACTATAAAATCAAATAATCATCATAAATTCGTGGATTTGGGATTGGATATCTTTTATGACTTGAGAAACAAGATTGGATCATAAAAGATTGGGCCTCTTTGCAAAAAAAATCCATTTTGACCTTTATTTGCTTCACATTTTCCCAAAAAAATTGGTCAACTTTGACAAGGCATATCTCCCTTAATTTTTAAGATATGGAAGTGTTCTAGAACTTTTTGGAAAGCTACAGATGTCCTCTACAAGCCACTTTGGAAGCTTTTTTGAATTTGGAGATTTTATCTTGATGATATGGCCCTTGACAAAAAACAGCTTTTTACGAGCTTCTAGAAGGACCTATAATATTTTGACTTATATCTCTTATGCAGAAGCATTTCTTGACCTTGGGCCCAACATCAAAGTTGTAGAGAATTGAAATTCCTGGAGAATGAGCTTTGGTTGGGAAATTTATGATGAAACATGTGGGAGATGTGGTCAGTCAAAGTTAGGTTGACTTTTAGTCCAAAACCCTAATTTTAGAAACTTGGACATTTAGTGATTTTGAAGCTTTCCTTAATGAATCATGATCAATACTTGATCAAATGATGAATGTGACTTTAAAATATTGATGTTGACCAAAAATCAGGAGTTTTGACTGTGATTTGACCATAGTTGACTTTTAGGTCAAATTGGTAGACTGTTGACTATTTGAACTGTTGACTGAGCAATCTTATGAATCAGAGCTTGAAACTTGGCATGAGAATACTATGAGGCATGTGAGAGGACATGAAGTCCACTTGAAGTATCAGAAGTTGGTTTTACTTGGAGAGAAGCAAAACCCTAGTTGTGGGGGTTGTTGGTAAGTGAGCATATTCCCCAGTGCTTGAGCCAAATTATTTGAAATATGATGGACAAATTTTGGGGTATGACAACAATTATCTTTTTTTTCCTTCTCTAAACGAGACCAATATATCTATGGTTCCACACGAACGGTTTAACGAGTCATTGAATGCTAGAAGACCTCATCCTTCACACAATTTCAAATCTTTCATGTGCATTGCTAATCTCATGAAACCTCATAGGTAAATCAAGTCACATGAGCTTCAGTCACCGATGAGGATCCCTGATAGTGAGTGATTGACTATGAAGGCAGTTATGACTAATTGAAGCATTGCATTAGGAGTTCCATCCACCTTCTCATGGTCTTGAAACCCTAAGACAAATCTACCTTTCTCTTGCCCTTGGACCGCTGTTGATAATTTGAATGAACTTTATGGTGGAACACCTTTCTTGCTAGTAGATATGATACCAATTAAATCAACAACAATTGCAAGAGACTATTTGGATACTAGAAGAGCTATGGAGTTTTTTTGCAGTTGGATCAGAAGTCATCTTCTTCGTTCGAGCGTAATCATTTATTATCATTTGTGACTTTGGATTAGAAGAAACATGACTGTGGAAATTCGTAGGAACCAAAAGTCAATTCCCTTTGACAACGCCACTGTTCCGCTATGGAACTAGATATATTTGGGGGAGATGATGGATAGAGTCTTGATTCGGTGGAATAGATTTTCGGTACGACGACGACATGGGGATGGACCTGCAAAGTTATCACTCCAACGTATAAGAGCATTAAGGATAGACTGAGCTCTAGGATAGAGAGATTATCTCGAGTCTCACGCGTGATGTCTTTCATATCAATGGTGGTTCTGGATGTTCCCTACCATTTCAGCGTGAAATATGAGAGACCTTTTGATGACATCTAACAGTAAGCAACATCCCATGCGTGGGTCCAATATGGAGCTCTAAAGTAGGGTTACATTGTACCTTCATGCTTTTTTAGACTGATTAGGATTGATGGTTAAGCATTTTCGTTTTGGCCCAATGACCGATCTAGAACATATTCCAATCATAATTTAGGGTTTCTCTAAACATTTGCCTAAGAGCTTTGAAACTAAAGAGAAAGATACATAACGTTATATCTCAACTATCCCTTGCATCTTACATCTTTTACGTTCATTAACTTGGATATTAGAGTGTTTTCAATTATAACCTTTCGCAACTATTTAGGGCCCGTTTGTTTTGGCTTTTTTTTAAAAAATGATTCTTATAGTGTTACATAATTTTGTGGAAAAAATTTTACAAAGAAACTTTTTATCAAAGCTTCAAATGAAAATTTTGTTTGAATAGTTATTCTTAAAATGTGATTTTAGGTATTTCATCTATTTATGGGAAAAAAAATTGGATATCAAAATTTCAAAAAATCACTTAATTTTGAATCTATTTCAAATAGATTTTCATAAAAATCATTTTTGAAATACAACTTTTTGAAAAAAATACGATTTTGACTAAATTTTGGTCTTCAATAATGTGTGTTTATGTTATAGGATGTGAAAATTAGTATTTTATTTTAGAAAGAACGAATATAAAAAAACTTATAATATTTTGAAAAACGATTTTGTAAAATCTATTTTCAAAAATACAAAAAAAATATATTTTTTTAAAGTTGAAACAAACAAGTCCTTAATCTATAGTCTCTTGTTCACTCATTGTTCACAAAAGTCATTTATCTAAATTTGATTTACACATCAAATATGCCACTTTTTATGAGAATGAGTGAATAACAAGTCAAATGTAGGGTTCATCGTGAATTTTATAAAGAAATCACATCTAAAAAATAAAATAACCAATTCAATTTTTGTTGTTCCACTTTTTGTTAAAAAAATAAGAATCAATTTTTCTTAAAGATAAATTATTTTGAGTCATTTAATTTAATTTTTTTACAATTGATTTTATAAAATTTGATTATTTATTATGATAAAAACACAATATTATTTAAAAAAAACCTTTAAATTTGAATATCAAAATATATATTTTTTATAATCCGTAGCAAATAAAGTGTAGTTTTTTTTCTTCTTATTTGTGTATTTTAGAAGTTCGAATGATCTTTATTAGAGTGAGCACAAGACTAACCATGTAAATTTGATATTAAAAGTTAAGGTGAATTTGCATCTTCCAAACTGGATACACTCTATATCTTGTGTTTCAAGGACTTATATACAGACAAAATAAAGAAATTTATAATCTTTTCTGTACTGCAAGAAGTAGTACAACAAAAATAGGAGAAGTTAGAAAAAGAAAATACAGAATAACCTGATTCATTGAACTTTCTTTAACCACTTCATCTTTAACTTTAACGGTGTAGTCTATTTTCTTTTCAATAAAGGCATCGAAATAACTCTCATAGAATGTGTTCTTCGAATAACTTGAAGAACCTGTCCTCACCTTCATCATTTCCATAGCCTGCAAGAGTTCATGTATAAGAAATATCCAATGAAAATATATTTATTGTAGTTTACATTCAAATCAATATTCTTTTTTTATTAGCAAAGAAAGAAAATCACTACCATGGAAAGAAAACAAAGCTTAAGAACAAGTTGAGCAGAAGCAAGCAATACGACAGAGCTAGATCCAAATATGTTTAAATGTAGAAAAATAAATTCCATTTTCCTAACTTAAATTCCCCATTTTTACTTTTATTATAAAGTAAAGTTGGAGAATGGATGTCCATTTACAAGCTTTCATGTAAAAAATGTTGCGAAATATTATTTTCAAGGGAATCAACTATTGTAAAATTTCCTATTAGTTATGTGTTCCACTGGTATTTAGCAAATCATTTTACATAAACTCCTAAACTTAAAAGCCACCGGAAACTACCTGAAAACTGAACGTGAAATGTCTTGCTTTCTTGCTTACTTGAACATTTGGGTGAGATTGAAGCTTTTCATACATACTTCGTGCTTCACTGTGCCTGTCAATCATTAAAATATATTGGAAATTTTTTTATTAAGAAGAAAAAACAGTTCATTAATAATCAGCAAAACACATACACTTCTATGGTTGTTTATGAATGAAGTCCTAGTTGTAGACGACTGGCAGTGACATGTTTATATGATTTAAATTGTTAACTGATACTACAAGTTATTATATCAATAAAAGTTGCAGTTCAACTTCAATAGAATACATGGTGTGTAGATAAAATATAGTTGAGTTTCAGCAAAGAAATGATATTATTCTCCCCCTTCCCCAGTCTAAGATTTCACCGCTTTTCGTGTAGTAGCATTAGCGAAATCCCATCTAAGTCTTCACTATGTATTCGTTATATCTCATCCCTTGTATACTTTGATGGAAAAAGTAAAACCGCACACCACGGATAGAAAATAGAAATCCATAAAAAACACAAATAAAATGAGAACGACACAATTAACATGATACAGGGGCGCAGGATTGAACCCGCGACATCCCACTTGTTCACCTTTTAAGGGAGAATTCCAGCCACAAGGTTACTTGATAAAAAAACAATTATATTCACTATCTCAGAACAAGATTGCAACTTTTGGGTAAACTTGAAAATCCATTCCAAGTGGTTACAAACTTACAATACTAGGTATCCCTACACAAGGATTACAATAGACATTCTCACTATACAAGTTATCAGTCACACTTGCTCAATTATCTTAGACTTGGGATGTTTGTACAAGTTTCAAAGATTAGCTTTTCAGTAGTCAATGAAATAGTTCCAAGAACAGGAGATAGACTTATTTAAGACACCGAAGGAGGTCCACGGTTCAAACTTATGAAAACTAACAAAACCATTAACTTACCAAAATTTGCCTCTTAAAAACTTATTTGAATCCAAATTTCTGAATTAATCTCGACAGTGATGACAATGTTGGAGACAACAAGGCAACCCAAGACAAACCTATCGAACCGAACACAATGCAATATTATGACCTGTTTTAAAAACTACTCAATCATTTAACCTTTTACGTTAAACTATATGCTCTATAGCTAACTTTGAAAGACAACACAGTTGTGCTGTGAGTGTATCATGATGCACAAACCCGAAATAACTACCTTGCATATGTAAATTACAGTGTCTTCAATCCTATGTAAAACACAACAAGGTATATTACATGAGAAATTTAGATATGTCAAGAACATTACAAACATACCTACTGAGGGAGTCTAGACAAATCGACCACTGTAAGGCTGCTAATCCGTGGAGCTCACTCTGCACAGACATGTTCAATTTCATACACATATTCCTCCATATATATGTTTTCCTAGTTTCCCTGCTAGAGTATATGTTATGCATGACATTCAAAAGTTCAAATGTTAAGCACAATGTAATGCTCAACAAATCTGAAAATAATTTTTAAAAGGACAATCAAAATACCCTTTTGGTTTGATGAAAAAAAAAAGTTCATCTCATTCCACTGGTGCTTTTATTGTGTCTACCTTCATCAAGCATGATATTATGTTCTTACTGGAAAGATAGACATGCATTCCCCCACCTCTAAAAAACTGGCACGTAAGTGATTGAAATATAAGCGTGTACCTGGAAGGGTAGTTTATCAATAACCTTCTCATAGTAGGGTAATGCATCCTTCAGTTATCCCGCATCCATTAACAAGTCCCCTTTGTTCAATTCCTATGATATTGTATACAATTCATGAAATAAAATTATGTTTGAATTACTAAGCAACAGATAAACAATTAAAGAGGCTAATAACAAATTAACAAGCAAAAGCAACTATCTAGAGCCTTGCACATTATTGTTGAAATTGAACAATATAACTTTTGAAAAACAAATAAAATAAAGAGAGGTGATCATCTTAAGCCATCAATTTCTTTTTCCTTAAAAATTTAAAATATCCTCACACGCATACAAATATTGCAGAGAGAACGAAAACAATACATACTTATGTTTTAAAAAAAAGGAAATGATGGCAGTAAGATTTTGGGATACAAATAGTTATGCTTACCTCCTGGCACTCGGCTTTTAACTTTGGATCAATATTTAATCCATAATTCTTCTTGTAAGCAGCAAGCACTTGCTTTGTGCGCTCTTCTTTTGTAGCTTTTTCTTCTGCAGTCTCTAAAACTTCTCCAGGAAGTATAACTCTTCCACCTCCAAACTGAATAGGCCGAGAACCAAAAATGTATATTTGAAAGGGAAATCATATCAGTATCACAAACAAGTGAACTATAAGGCTATGTTTGGGAGTTTGAAGGGGAGGGAAAGGAAGGGCTTCAAAAATTAATTTTTTAAAAAAATATAAAGAAAATTTTAACATTTTTTGAAAAAAAGATTTTGTTTAGAATGATAAAATAATGTTTATCATTAATGTATAATTACTTTTTGAAATACTATAACAACAAAAATTATATTTGATCATTTTGTCTGAGCCCTCCAAAACCCTCCAAAGCCCTCTTTTAATATAAATTTTGAGTTCCCCAAATTAGGGGATTTTTGGTGTTATGAAGAAAATCAAATCCTCCAAAATCCTCCAAACTAAAATCTTTCTATTCTTTTCCCCCAATCCTTACTATTTTTCAAAGCCCTCCCCTCCCTTCCCCTCCAAACTCGCAATCATAGCCTAAAGGTTCATATTGCAAATACTAAATACATACTGTTTTTGAAATATTGTTAGGTCTGGGAAATACACCTCATGTAAAAACTTTTGGCTTGTACAGATCTGACTCATCTTCTGATGTCTGTTCAGGTTGCGGAGCTTTTGTTTTTGTATCAAACTTGGTTGAGTCTCCGACGATAAACTCCACCTCAGGAAAGTCACCGTCTAAGTAGGGGTCTGAAATAGGAACCAGCCCAGCCGGCAGTCCCACTGTCTTCGGCTTATCAGCAAAACCAAGCCCCACAAAATCTATCTTTGAAAACAGTTCTACTTTCTTACCAACACTTTTGTCATTCATATTTTCATCCCATGTCCTCAAACTCCCTCCCTGTAATCCTATATATTTTAAAACAAATAAAGACATAATAAACACATGTTATATAAGTGCTTATCTATAAACTGTTTTTAGATCATTTATAAGCTGTTTCAATAAGCTATTCTGAAGAGCTTGCAGTAACAAGCTGAAAACAGTTTCATAAATTTCTTAAAAGGTTGGCATTTATACAAATAGATAAGCTTCAACATATGATAAGCTGCTTTCATAAATTAAGTTCATTTACCTTGATAAGTTCATAAATTAAGTATAAGCTGCTTATACTTTCTAGCCTTCTCCATAGCAATCTTAAACGAATCCGGCAAATCCTTTTTCCCTCCATCAACAACATTTGGGTTCTCTTTAACCGAATTGTCTCCCTTACCACCACTTTCCTCAATTCTCAAACCAGAGTTAGATTTAATCGATTTTTTATAAGCTTTAGCTTTATCAAACGCGAGCTTTATAGGACCAACTGTTAATAGTGAAAATAGAACCCTAACTGAAATAACCAACTAAGTGTTAGATGCTTAATCATTGATAGTTAGTTATTAGTTAGTTACATGTTTTCACCATGTATATAAACAAAGTCTCATGCATTGTAACAGTTTGAGATTGATGAATAACAAACTTTCTTCTTTCACCCTCACGCAAGATTTCTGTTATTGCTTAGTTCTCAAGTAACAGCCATGTATCATTGAGGTGCAGCCATGGTTAAGCTTCATTGAACTTGAGTTCTCACATGGTATCATCGAGTATCTGGTGATTCTTTTTCCGCTGTGCTTGCTAATCATCAATCTCCTCCGTTCCGTTTCACCTTTCATCTCAGTTTTTCTTGCTTCTTTCCTTTTTGATTTCATCCATGGGTTCTCCGATTGGCAACATCAATGGTGGATCTGGCCATAAGAGTTATCAAACTGATACTCTTAATCCCTATTTCATGCATCCTAATGAAAATCCTGCTTTAGTCCTTGTTACTCCTCTTCTTTCCAGCAATAACTACCACTCTTGGTCAAGATCCATGACTATGGCTCTTAGATCCAAGAATAAGCTTCATTTCATCAATGGTTCACTACCTCGTCCATCAGATCTGGATCAGAATGCAGTGGCTTGGGACAGATGCAACACCATGATCATGTCTTGGATCAATCACTCGGTTGAAGCTGAAATCGCTCAAAGCATTTTGTGGATGGATAATGCCACTGACATGTGGAATGAGTTGAAAGATCGGTTTTACCATGGCGACATTTTTCGCATTTCAGATCTTCAAGAAGAAATATGCATGCTGAAGCAAGGTGATGCTTCTATTTCTTCTTATTATACAAAATTGAAGATTCTATGGCAGGAATTAGATAATTTTAGACCAATTCCTGAATGTTCTTGCATTTCTACTTGTCTTGCCATTACCAAGATTCGCTCGTATAGAGAGAGTGATCATGTTATCAGATTTTTGAAAGGTTTAAATGATCAATACTCGGCCATAAGATCCCAAATTATGCTAATGGATCCTTTGCCAAATCTTTGCAAAGTATATTCTTTGCTTGTTCAACAAGAAAGACAAGCCATTACACCTATTGAGGAAGTCAAGGTGTTGGCTGTCTCCAATCAAAATTCCTATCCACAGTCTCAGCCTAAATCCAACCCTAGTAATCGTGGTAGAGGTAGTACTAGAGGTGGTCGATTTTCTGGTGGTAGAGGAAGAGGGAATCGAGTCTGCACTCACTGTGGAATGACCAACCACACCATTGACACTTGTTTCAAGAAGCATGGTTACCCTCCTAATTGGAAGCAGGAGGCCATGGTTAACCAATGTACAGGCAGATCTGAGGACCAATCAGGTGATTCATCTGAGGTTAATGCATCTGATTCTCATGCCTTAGTGTTTACTCCAGAGCAACATAAAGCTTTGCTAGCTCTGCTCCAAGGTTCATCACAAGTGCAGTCTCATAGCATCAATCATCTCACCTCCCATCCTGACCTCAATTCAGGTATCATATGTACCTTTCCCAATTCTTTTCCTTCTGAAACCTTCATCTTAGATACTGGAGCCACTGATCATGTGTGCTTCACAAAAGAATTTTTTCAATGCCTTAAGCAAATTAAACCCATTACAGTCAAGCTGCCAAATGGTAGTCTTATTTCAGCACACTATTCAGGCACTATACATTTCAATGAGTCTTTTTACTTAACTGATGTTTTGTACTTGCCTCACTTGTCTAGCCGTCATCTCTAGATCATCAGAATGAACTTCTTCAGGAAAGATTACTGTCTTCGAAAAACAGTTGATGTGAACACGGTTAAATTCTAACCAGTTCATTCCCAGGATTACATCAAGTTGTTTCAACGGAAGGCACACTAAGTCCATCCCGAATTCCCTACCAAAAATATCAACCGGACAATTCAAGCATGCAGACGAAGTAGTTACTGACCCCGACGCTGGAGTATCAATAACCATACTTCCATTTATTTCAGATATTTCCAAATTCAACCTCTCAGCACAATCCAAAGAAATAAAAGAATGAGTTGCTCCAGTATCAATAATCGCAACTAAAGGTGTGCCATGAATAAAACACGTACCTTTAATTAGTCTATCCTCCGGAGTGGTTTCCGATCCAGACAAAGCAAAGACCTTCCCTCTAGCTTGGTTCTTCTTCGGTTTAGGACACTGTGGGCTAATGTGACCCTCCTCACCACAATTGTAACAAGTTACAATCTTCTTCTTACAATCAGCGGCAACATGCCCCACTTCTTCACACTTGAAGCACTTCTTCTGATTCAGCTTGCACTCATTCCTACGGTGCCCGACCTCACCACAGTTATAGCACCTGACGAAAGCACTGGAGTCTCCCCCACTAGGCTTCTTCCAACCACCAGTCTTTGGATTACCTCTACCATATGGCTTACCCTTATCCATAGGCTTCTTCCCCTTCTTGACAACTAACTCGCGAGAGTGAGATGACTTCAGCTTGAGATTATCTTCCTCGAAGATCCTACTACAGTCCACCAAGTCTACAAATCTTCGGATTCTCTGATATCTGATACCCTGCTTAATCTCATCACGGAGACCGTTCTCGAACTTGACGCACTTCGAGAATTCACTAGCTTCATCATTGTTGTAGTGGACGTAGTACTTTGCCAACTCAACGAACTTCGAAGCGTACTCTGGTACTGTCATGCTACCTTGAACTAGTTCCAGAAATTCAATTTCCTTTCGACCCCTTACGTCTTCAGGAAAGTACCTTCTCAAAAACTCTCTCTTGAACACAGCCCAAGAAATAGCCACACCATCAGCTTCCAGTTCAGTCCTGGTAGTAAGCCACCAGTCGTCAGCCTCTTCAGACAACATGTGAGTACCATACCTCACCTTCAGATCCTCAGCACAATCGATGACTCTGAAGATTCTCTCGATTTCCTTAAGCCACTTCTGAGCACCTTCAGGATCATGCGTGCCCTTGAACAATGGAGGATTGTTCCTCTAAAAACTGTTCAGCTGCCTGTCAGCACCGATCGCAGCTCCATTGGCATTTCCTCCCAGCACACCAGCAATCATACCCAGAGCCTCAGCGATAGCATCATCGTTTCTTCCTCCTCTTCCAGCCATTGTTCTGCTTAAATCACAACCAATTTAATCAGAACAGAAGTATCGACAGTTAACTCTTACTAGTCGCATACACAGGAAAGCAAAACTGACACTAAGACTCTGGTCATAACGACCGACTATGCTTTGATACCACTATTGTAACACCCCTCTAATAACCCGCGGCAAATAAATAATTATTAAATCAGAGTAACATGTAGAGAGGCATCACAATTCATAATTAATGAAAAACACACGCCAGAATAAGTCATGCATTTACTGAAAACACCTGAAGTCATAACTCATTAATCAAATCCATGTTCTACACAGCGGAAATACTTCATCAAGTCAAAATTATGTCGCTAATGTATCAGACTTCAACCAAAACAATTTAAAATACAGAGTTACAATCAAAACTCCAAAACAAACGTTCCCAGTGTTACAACTACCAGAGCATGACACCTGACGCTAACTAAACACTGACTCATGAGCTAATCCTCACCGAGTCGAACAGCCGCTATCCTCAATCTGAAAATGACAACTGTGGTGTCGTTTTCTTTACCTCCCCGTTTCACTTGGGAGGACGGCACGCTAAACCCTTCACGCGAAATTTGGAAGGAGAATGCGCCCGTGGTGGGATGAATTTTGTTTCAGTTCTTCCTACGATATCACACGAACTTTCTTATTGGTCCTACGAGTAGGAAAGGGAAAAAAAGATCTCAACTAAACCCTAGGAGTTTGCTAAGTGTGGGGATTTCACCTAGACTAGAAATTCTGGAGTCCGGGGGGTCGGTTATACATAGGGAAGTGTTTAAACACCCTACATATCTGTAGTACTCTACAGGAACCTTCTCTGTGTCATTGTGATTGTGTTTGCTGCTAATGATTGGGAAAGTTTCTCCTTTGTGTTAGGAGAGAGAATTGAATTGATTAAAGAAAGACAGACAGATAGACAGACTGACTATTTTTTGGTATTTTATTAGCTCGCTGAGATTCCTTGTGAACCTCATGCCTACATATCCCTAGTGGAAGTCAGAGCTTAATGTAGTTCGAGGAACTAACTAGGGAAATTAATTGTTTTTGGTACCTTGCTTGAAGCTCAAGGTTGAAGCTTGGAATTAAATCTCTGTTTACAGTAAAGAGACATGAAATCATCTTTACAGAGAGGTATTTGTACTATTCTACCACAAACATTTAAAAGTGACAGAAAAGCTAAAAAAAATGATGTTTCATTAAGAGGGGAGTCTACTTGGTTGATCAAGTATGACAGCCATCGTGCCTCTAAAATGAAAGAAAGATGCTCATCCAAATTAGGGAAAGTGTACAAGTCTGGGGATGTGCCAGAGCATGTCTTTCAGAGTCCTAAATGGGAGACTTTGAATGAAATTGAAATTGAAATGTTTGTTTGTTTGAATGTGGTAGAGTAGTAAAAATATCTCTCTATAGAGATAAGCTATGTCTATCTACTGTATAAAAGATTTGAATTTAGCTGGCTTGTATGAGGCCCAAGCTTGAGGCTTTTTGATTGACTTATTAATTATTATTGACTTTGGGAGATGGCTCCACTGGGGATTAATTACAGGGTATTTTTGTGTTCTGTACAAAGCCCAGAATTGAGGCTGACTCTTATTTAGGGATTTTTATTTGGTGTTCTGTACAAAGCCCAGAATTGAGGCTGACTCTACTTAGGGAGACTATATTTGTGTGCCTTGTACAAAGCCCAAGGTTGTGGCTAACTGCTGAGGATAACTGAATTTTTGAGACTATGAATGACTCTATTTTGTGTGCCTTGTATAAAGCCCAAGGTTGTGGCTAACTCTAACTAGGGAAAACATTATTTTCTGCCTTGTACAAAGCCCAAGGTTGTGGCAGACTCTTAAATAAACTGAGTATGGATGACTCTGTGGGGAAAAGATCCTAGGTGTTAGGAATCTTTGACACATGAAAGTATGGTTTATCTGCCTTGTACAAAGCCCAAGGTTGTGGCTACTAAATGATGAAGAACTCACTGGGGGAGACTCTGTTATCTGCCTTGTACAATGCCCAAGGTTGAGGCTGACTCTTGACAGGGGAGTTTTATTGTTTGGTGCCTTGTATGAAGCCCAAGGTTGAGGCTAACTATTTTTGTTGGTTTTGACTCTACTGAGGAGATTTTATTTATTGAAAGACTGTTTTTCTTTGGAAGCTAACCCTTTCCAGGGATTTTGACTCAGCTGGTGAATTTAAAAGACTGATTTTATCATGTTTTTTTGGAGGCTGACCCTTTCCAGGGGTTTTGACTCTTTTGGGGAAATTATCTCCTAAGAGAAATGAATCTTTATTTATTGACATTTTTATTAATTGACTTTGGAGGCTAACCCTTTCCAGGGGTTTTATTGAAATGATGGATTGATTTTAATTGACTTTGGAGGCTAACCCTTTCCAGGGATTTTATTAAAAAATGAAAGAATGTGTGGAAGCTAACCCTTTCCAGGGATTTATGATTGGAAAGGATGGCAGAAAGATTATCTAATGGAGACTTCTTGTTTAAAGCCCAAGATGAAGGCTGACACATGCTGAGGAGAAAATAAACATAGATCCTAGACTCTGTTAAGGAAGATTGATGAAGATAAGGGTGACAGAGACTGTCCATGTCTCTCATTCCAAAAGGTGTACTCAATGCAAAATTGAGACAAACTTAGCTTGTTTAAAGTCTGGTTTAAATTGGAAGAAACTCACCAGGGTAGGCTAAAAGGTGACTAAAGACCTGTTCCTATGTTTATAAGAAACCTGATGGGTCCTTGTATACAAGCTCAAGAGGAAGCTGGAAATGCTTTTAAGAAGCCTGTGGGTCCTTGTACAAAGCCCAAGAGGAGGCTAATCGAGGGTCCTTGTTATAGCACAAGAGAAAGCTATGTGGTTTTGAACTTATTTTGGCTCTAAGCAAATGGGTAAGAGGTTTCACCGGGAATAATTCCTCTTTGGGTGGATGTGTCCTATTATTTGGATTCTAAGGTTTTTACCAAGATGTTTCACCGGGAATAATTCATCTTGGGGGTTTGAACTACAGATCTCTAATTAGGAAAGAGCCTTCACCGGGAAGACATTCTCAATCCTAGGTCATATTCCTATAATATATATATAGTTTAACTGTCTTAAGGTTTATACTCAAACGTAGTTCTAAACTAATATATGCACAGTTTATATTTGACAGTAATTTAAATAAAGACTGTAAATTGAAAGCTTGTAAAGCCTAACCTGGATGGAGTGGAGGCCTTTGGAGAAGTATGTACAGAGCCTCAACAGTAATTGGTGGATAACAGTTGAATATATATATATGATAAACAGTTAAGGGTTTTTGAAAACAGAAGAAGTGAAGATGGACAAAGGTCACATAGGTATCTGAAGAGTTTCACCGGGAATAATGCCCTTCAAATACCAGAAGAATGTTTTGAAAACAGAAAGAAGATTTTGAAAATACAGTTTTGAAAACAAGCTAAGAAGAGAAGGTTTTTGGGACTTACACTCTATTAGAGGCCCAGTACTTTACAGTACTGGTGTAAAAGCAATTTGAAAAAATGATTTGGAATGATACAAGGTTTTGTTGTTTGAAAACCTTAATCATTTGATTTATTCGGAGATTGAAAACAGTTTTGAAATTTGACAAAAAGTCAACTTAATTAAGGTAAAGATGAAGATCTATGCCTAATTAAGACCTAAACAAATAGGGTTTTATCATAAACTTTATTTACAAAATGATTAGGTTAAAACAAAGTGAATGTATATATTTAAAGTTTTTAATAAAGCACTTAAAACATATTATTTTAAACCTAATAAAAATATATGAAATAAAAAATGTTTTTATGATTTTTTTGATTATTCACAAAATAGATGTATTAAATGACAAGTGTGTGAAAAATGAAGTGAAAATAAATTAGTTTCATAGGTTAATTAATTGTGTGAAGTTGTGAGAAAATTGAAGGAAATAAGTGATAAAAAATAATGTTTTGTCACCTAGAGGGATTGAACTCACGCCCTCCAAGTCACTAACCCAAAATAACACCACTGGGCCAACGCGCGCTTGGTGTTATTGTCACACATCCAGTTCATTATATTTTCAAACAAGTGGTTAATCATGAAAAAATAAAAGAAACAAAAAGTCTGGGGCGAGGGGGATTCGAACCCCAGACTTGAGGCATGAGGAGACTAAGAGCGCATGTGTGGCCACTGGGGCAAGTTATTCAGTCGTTTATAAAACACCTATCATTAAATATAAAATAAACTCTACCCTGAGGTTTGAAATTTGCGCGCCACCACCATTGTCATCTTCTTCCTCAAGCTCCAACAATTTGAATTTCTGAACTCTCTCAATTCTCAACCATTTGCAACGATATAAAGACCAAACTTGCTCTAAATTCACTCACGATTCTAGATATGTAACTATTATGAATTTATATTAACTATATCTACTGAATTATCTAAAATACGTGAAGAACCCTAAAATTTAGAATTCAAATTAAATGACTATACTGAAGCATAAATGACTGATGATAGAGGGTTTTTAATCCTCTTATGATGCTGAATAGAATGGTGTTGAGTTTTAGCCAAAAAGATACACGAATTAGAGGGATGGAGTTGAGAAACTTACCTCTGAAAATGAAGGTCGTGAGGATGTTAGAGAGCACCTGGGCTTGAATGAATGATCTCAATAGCTTCCTTGAGACTTAATGATGCTAACTGAATGCTTATTGGAGCTTGAATCCTTCTGAATTGCTCTATGGACCTCCCTCGATTTCAGCTTCAAGTGAACATGGAGGGTGATGATTCTCGAGTTACAGATGAGCTGCAGCCATCTGGTTAGCTTCACTATGACCTGAGGAGTGTGTCTGGATGATTGGCTTGGCTTGAAAACTCCTGAATTACTCCATGGTCCTCCAACTGCAAGTGCTCCAAATGAGAGGTGAAGGTGATGATTCTCCACGCCCAGAAGTGTTCCAGAGGTTTGGATCACTCCCAAATGCCTCCCTCAATGTGTTTGAATACTTATTTTCAAAGAGAGAGCTTTGGTTTGAAGAATCCGAGTCTTCTTGCCAAAGGACCTTTGAAAAAACTAAGTATGAAGAAAGAAAAGAGAAAGCAAGAATTCTGTTGCTTTGGTGTGTTTTTTGAATGAGAATGAGGCCTCTATTTATAGGCAATTGGTTCAGTACTGATTGAGAGAGTGAGCTTGCTTAGTGGGAGAGTTTTGGTTTCTTAGCCATGAAGAAATTCAAAGAATATCCCAAGTGCAATGATGAGAATTTTGATTCCATTTGATCAATCCCCTAGCCCTCAATTTTGCTTGATCTTAGGGGACAATTCTGAGCCAGAAATAAGCTCTAATTGGTTGGTGAGAAGATTCCTTGGGTGATTCATCAATTTGCCATAAATTCACAAATGTAATCATTACATAATCACATGTTCTTGTTTTTAGAATCTTCTTCAATTCTTATGGCATGGTGAAAATGAATGCATGGCATTGTTTCAGATATGTTATGGGTCGTGTAGCATCCATAATTGAGGTCATGTGCACAAAATTTCAAAGTTCAAAAATGATGCATGACCTATAATTTTACTTCATGAGGCCAACTTTGAACAAGCATAACTCTTAGCTCAAATTGAATTTGGAGAAGGTTGAACACAATTTGGAAATCCCTAAACATCTACTTCAAATCATTAGTTTATGTCTTCTTCAGAATCATTTGGGAAATTTGTGAAAAATGAGCCCAAAGTTGGATGAAAACTAGGTTAAAACACTTAGAAAATTTTCTAAGTGTTTATGACCTAAAACTTCAAAATTTTCAAAACCCTTAAATGGTTGATCTTTTGAAAAAAGTTCTTATGTGAGATGTTGTTTTATTTTGCAAGATCTACAACTTTCATGTTGGAAGTTTTTTGAGTTGTGTAGGTGAAATTTTGAGTTCTCACCATGCCCTCAAAAACCCTAATTCCCGACTTTTTGCTCCTTGATGAATTTCTTTGAATTTCTTTGTTCAAATGACTTTGACATCCATATATTGATGATATTGATCTTTGAAAGTCATTTTTTGACCAAAAACCTTAAAAGTCAATGATGATCCCACACAGTTGACTTTCCCTAACAAAGTGAATTTTTGGGCTTTTGTGTAGAAACAAGATCTTTTCCTCAAATGAATGATGTAAATGGATTATATTGAGGTAGTAGAGACTCTTGAATCATGTCTTGAGTTTTGGATTCATGCCCTGATTAAAAAAGTCAACTATCTTGGGGAATTAGGTCAAAAACCCTAATTGTCGACCAGATGAGAATGATGACTGTAGACTTTGAATTGAGGTGTGATGTCCAGTGGATCTTGTCATATGGGTTATTTGAAGATGATTGATGTCTTTGAATGATCCCCTGGGGCTTTTTATGGTTTCCCAAAGGTGATCCCTGATTTTAGTCCTTGATAAGGCTCAAAACCCTAGTCTGTGGATCTGAGTAATTCTGTGTTTAGATGACTGGGTGTCTTAATCAATCATAGGTGAAATAATGAAGCTCTTGAGTCTCATGATTGTGTTAGAGACTAATCCTCCTATTGATTGATCCTTTGCCTGAGTTTTCTTGTCTTTGAACACCCTCGATTGAATGTCAGGCTGCTCTGGGTACTTGCTTTGACTTGATGAAAATCCTGAAGATATGTCATCTCAGGGGGGTCAAAAATTAGGGTATGACAGATGCCCCTATTTATATTTCTTTTATCTGGAGGGAGAGAGATTGAGATCTCGATCTCTCCTGCGTAAAAGAGACTTAAATATCAAAGAATGCCCGAATTTTGGGCGCTCCTGAGATGATAAAATCTTTGCATGATTTGATCCCGTTGTCGCACTTGGCGGGGGATGAGGAGACAAACTCCTGTAGAAATACTTGATGTGGATTCTGGAGAATGAATGGCAATGTAGGATGCGCAATCCATCTTCTTTAACTAAGTGTTGATACTTAGAAAAAGGTAAACAACCTCCTCTCGTTCCGGATGTCCAAATCTCGAAACTGGTCTCAGTCGCGTTTGGACAATATCTCAGATAAAGAGAAAATCTCCAAAGGTCTGTTTCCTCATCAAACTTCTTACCAGCGCTTGGAGGTAAGATGCCATTTGACGGCTGTAGAGAAACTTCAAAGGTTTGTTTCCTCGTCAAACTTCTTACCAGCGCTTGGAGGTAAGATGCCATTTGACGGCTGTAAAGAAACTTCAAAGGTTTGTTTCCTCGTCAAACTTCTTACCAGCGCTTGGAGGTAAGATGCCATTTGACGGCTGTAAAGAAACTTCAAAGGTTTGTTTCCTCGTCAAACTTCTTACCATCGCTTGGAGGTAAGATGCCATTTGACGGCTGTAAAGAAACTTCACCATCTTCCCTTTTGACTTGACGTCTTTGAAAGAATGTCATATGGCCTCATGATCTTTTGAGGGGCTAATGACTTTGTTTGAAGGCGGACGAACTGTTTTCGGGGTGAAGACTGCCATTCGTCAACTGATGCCTGGGGAATCAACGAACTGTTTTCCTAAGAGGAAAACTGCCATTCATCGACTCTGTGGGGAGTTAAACATCCTAGAAACAGACAAATTGTTCGAAGAAACTGCCATTTGTCGATCTCTTGAGTATTTAACAGGCAAACTGTCTTTTCTTGGGAAAAGACTGCCATTTGCCAATTGCTAGGGGAGCAAACTGTCTTCTACTGGGAGAGACTGCCATTTGTCGACCCTGTCATGAAAGAAAGTGAGCAAACTGTCTTCTGCTGAAAGAGACTGCCATTTGCTGACTTTGTTATGATAGAAAGTGAGCAAACTGTCTTCTGCTGAAAGAGACTGCCATTTGCTGACTTTGTTGTGATAGAAAGTGAGCAAACTGTCTTCTGCTGAAAGAGACTGCCATTTGCTAACTTTGTTGGGGAATCTGAACTATCTTCTGGACGAAGACTATCATTCACTGACTCCGCTGGGGATCGTGAACTATCTTCCTGGATGAAGACTACCATTCACTGACTCCGCTGGGGAATCATTTGTCGATCTGCTGGGAGATTCTGAATTTTTATTTGACAAGAAGTGGCACCTCTTGACCCTGCTGGGGAAATACCAAACCTGTAGGGAATTCCAAAATGTGAAGCAGACTATCTTATCTGAAGAAGACTGTCGAATGTCGCTCTGCAGGAGATTCTCGGCTGAGGAATTCCAAAAGTGAACAAACTATCTCTTTGAGGGAGACTACCATCTGTTGACTTGCTTGGTGAGATCCTTGTGTATGAACTGTTGTTTCGAAGGAAAAAAGTTTCTCCGGAACTCGCAGGGGAAACTTGAGTTCATGCCTCAATGACTTAGGCATTCACAGGATCAAAGCCTGATTCGGCTATGCAATTATGATGTAATGTATGCATGAATATTATGGCAATGATAAAATGTAAAGTGAATGTGAATAGAATTGTCGCGGATGGAAAATCCTAAGATACGACTTGAATTCTTGTTGATCAGAAGATGTCCTCTTCTTGTAGTTCGAACTCTGTTGGGAATACCTGGTTATCATTTGTCCGCTGTCCGAAGTGAGCAATATGAATTGAAGTAAAGATCCGTCATCGGGAGATGTTCGCAAAGCGACCTCATGGGGAAATCTTGGTTCCCGGAGTCTCAACCGTTCTCGGAGCAACTGTTTGCATTCTTCCTATTGTTTGTAAACCTTAGAAAGAAATTTCACCTTTATTTTTGCAAGTAAATTCATTTTTATTTTATGAAAACATTTGTTTCAAGAAATTGACTGTTTAAACCTAAAATGCATTTCAAGAAACTGAATAAGACTAGATTGCAAAGGAAAGCACAAGGCTCAAATTATTATATATGGAATGGTAATCAGCCAAATGCTTGATTCCATGGAGTATTTACAAAGTTGGAAATTGGTAATTTTCGGGAAAAGGGCTACGATGAAACGTGACGACCGTTATCTTTCCCTTCCACTCCGAGTTGCATTGTATTCGTGCTTCGTAGAAGATGACCTACTGCTGATGAATACTCCGCTATGGATTTTGAATGATCAAGTTTGTCCTGAACACAGTTACTTGCCATATATCCCTAACTTTTGCGTAAACTACCCCTTTCGGGTTTTAAGTCTACCGGGATTGATTAATGTATATTTTTTTTATGTCTCTAATTTTTGCCTGAATCGCCCTTTCGGGTTTTCGATTCACCGAGACGCTCTTTTTTTCCTAAGTCGCTCTTTGCGAGTTTTCAACTTAGCGAGCTGTTCTTTTGATTATTTAGGCGAAGTATTTCTTGACTGCGTCGACGTTCACAGGACGGGTGAATTCTTCTCCATCCATAGTCGTGAGTATTAAGGCTCCTCCTAAGAAAGCTCTCTTGACCACGTAGGGGCCTTCATAATTGGGAGTCCATTTCCCTCTCGAATCTGTGAGAAAAGATTGAATCTTTTTTAGTACAAGGTCGCCTTCTTTGATTGTGCGAGGTCGAACCTTTTTGTCGAAAGCTTTCTTCATTCTTTGTTGATACAGCTGTCCGTGGCATAAAGCTGTCATGCGCTTTTCTTCGATTAAGTTCAATTCATCGAATCTGCTTTGACACCACTCGGCTTCTGTTAATTTTGCCTCCATCAAAACTCTCATTGATGGAATCTCAACCTCTATTGGTAGGACTGCCTCCATGCCATATACAAGGGAGAAAGGAGTTGCTCCAGTCGAAGTACGTACAGATGTACGGTAACCATGAAGAGCATACGGGAGCATTTCATGCCAATCTTTGTAAGTGAGGACCATCTTCTGAATGATTTTCTTGATGTTTTTGTTAGCTGCTTCTACAGCTCCATTCATCTTTGGTCTGTAAGGAGATGAGTTGTGATGTTCGATCTTGAATTCTTCACAAAGCTCCTTCATCATTTTGTTATTCAAATTTGACCCATTGTCAGTGATTATCTTGCTAGGAATGCCGTAGCGACAGATGATGTGATTCTTGATAAACCTGACGACAACTTGTCTTGTAACGTTTGCATATGAAGCTGCTTCAACCCATTTGGTGAAATAGTCTATGGCTACCAAGATGAAGCGATGTCCGTTGGACGCTTTTGGTTCGATCATTCCAATCATGTCGATTCCCCACATGGAGAAAGCCAAGGGGAAGAGAGTATGTTGAGAAGAGATGGTGGCACATGAATTTTATCGGCGTAGATCTGGCATTTGTGACACCTTTTTGCGTATTGGTAGCAATCTGACTCCATCGTCAGCCAATAATATCCTGCTCTCAGTATTTTCCTTGTCATGGTATGTCCATTGGTGTGAGTACCAAAGGAACCTTCATGTATTTCTCTCATGAGTATTTTTGCTTCCTTTCTGTCAACGCATCTGAGCAGAACCATGTCGAAGTTTCTCTTGTACAGAACATCTTCATTCAAGAAGAATCTACAAGCTAACTTTCTCAAAGTCTTTCTATCTTTCTTTGATGCCCCAAGAGGGTACTCTTGCTTTTGAAGAAAGTTCTTGATGTTGTGATACCACGGTTTGTCGTCGATGATTGCTTCTACTGTGAACACATGAGCGGGCCTATCCAGGCGCATAACATCGATCCGAGGAATGTCATTCCAATGATTTATCCTAATCATGGAAGAGAGTGTGGCTAATGCATCAGCCAAATTGTTTTCTTCACGAGGAATGTGATGAAAATCTACCCTGTCGAAGAATGGTAATAATCTTCTCGCGTAGTCTTTGTAAGGAATTAGCCCTGGTTGGCGTGTTTCCCATTCTCCTTTGATTTGATTGATGACCAAAGCAGAATCTCCGTATACATCCAAGTGTTTGATTCTTAGATCCATGGCTTCTTCGAGACCCATGATGCAAGCTTCATATTCAGCCTCATTGTTTGTGCATTTGAAAGTTAATCTGGCAGTAAATGGAATATGGGTACCCTGAGGTGTAACAATGATTGCCCCAATTCCTCGTCCATAAGCATTGACAGCTCCGTCAAAGATTAAGCCCCACTGGGATCCTATCTCAGGTCCTTCGTCTGGTAGTGGCTCGTCGTATACTTTCATCTTGAGGTACATGACGTCCTTGTCCGGAAAGTCGAAACTGGTTGATTCATGACCATTGAGTGGGTGGTGAGCCAGGTGCTCAGCTAGAATGCTTCCTTTCACGGCTTTCTGTGCGTGATACTCAATGTCATATTCTGATAACAACATCTGCCAACGGGCAATTCTCCCGGTTAAGGCAGGCTTCTCAAAGATGTACTTGATTGGATCCATATGAGAGATCAAACAAGTAGTATGTCGAATCATGTACTGGCGGAGACGCTTGGCAGCCCAGGCCAAAGCACAACACGTCTTCTCGAGCATGGAGTAGCGGGATTCACAGTCAGTGAATTTCTTGCTCAGGTAGTAGATGGCATGCTCTTTTCTCTTTGTCTCGTCTTGCTGTCCAAGGACACATCCCATGGAATCTTCTAAGACGGTTAAGTACATTATCAAAGGTCTTCCTTCCACTGGAGGAGACAAGATGGGTGGTTCGAGCAGATATTCCTTAATGCTGTCGAACGCTTTCTGACAATCGTCTGTCCAGACGCAACTTTGATTTTTCCGTAGAAGTTTGAAAATAGGAGCGCAAGTTGCAGTCATGAGATATATGAATCTCGAGATGTAATTCAGACGTCCAAGAAATCCTCTAACTTGTTTCTCGGTTCTGGGCGAAGGCATTTCTTGAATTGCCTTGACTTTGTCTGGATCTACTTCAATTCCTCGTTTGCTGACAATGAAACCAAGGAGTTTTCCTGAATAGACACCAAAGGTGCACTTGTTGGGGTTCAGGCGAAGCTGAAACTTCCGTAAGCGTTGAAATAACTTTGTCAGATTCTGTTTGTGATCTTCTTCATTTTCTGATTTGGCAATCATGTCGTCCACATAGACTTCCACTTCTTTATGCATCATGTCGTGGAAAAGTGTAGTCATGGCCCTTTGATAAGTTGCCCCTGCGTTCTTTAGTCCAAAAGGCATAACACGGTAGCAGAACGTGCCCCAGGGGGTGATGAAAGCTGTTTTTTCCATGTCTTCAGGTGCCATTTTGATTTGGTTGTATCCTGAAAATCCGTCCATGAATGAGAAAACTTTGGATTTTGCTGTACTGTCTACCAACATATCAATATGTGGTAAAGGAAAATCATCCTTAGGGCTAGCTTTGTTCAAATCTCTGTAGTCGACGCACATGCGGACTTTTCCGTCTTAGGAACGGGAACAATGTTAGCTAACCACTGAGGGTATTCTGAAGTGACGAGGAAACCTGCGTTGATCTGCTTTTGAACTTCCTCTTTGATTTTTATGGCCATATCCGGATGAGTTCTTCTTAATTTTTGCTTGACCGGAGGGCATTCTGCTTTTAATGGCAAGTGATGCTCCACTATACTGGTATCCAACCCTGGCATATCTTGATAAGACCAAGCGAAGACATCTGAGAATTCTTTGAGCAGCTGTATCAAACTCTCTCTGATCTCTGAACTGAGCGAAGCTCCAATCTTAACCTCTTTTCTGTTTCCATCGGAACCAAAGTTAATGATCTCTAGAGGCTCATTGTATGGCTGAATGGCCTCTTCCTTTTGTTGAAGTAACCGTGAAATTTCCTTTGATATTTCTTCGTCTTCTTCTTCCTCTGCCTCGAATACAGGAAACTCAAAGCTTGGAGAAGTCATACGATCGCACGTTTCAACGGGGTATTTTATGATTAATCTGCATATGTGTGATAAGTTTTATTTAGACAATGAGGGAAGACTCGATGTATGCAGTTAATGGAATATTTGATTTTTTATTTTTTAAGGGTGTTTTTTAGGATTACCAATTTCCGAAAAAAAGAAAAGGGAAAACTAAACGAAGGAACAGAATGACATTTTTATTTATGGACAGTCACTTCTTGAAACAAAGACCCTATAAAACAAAACTCTATTGCTTTGGGCGAAGCAAAGAGGGACATTTTCCTAAGAAATAGTAAAATGCAAAGCCCTATGAAACATCTCTTCCCCCTGGGCTATGGTGAGAGGACAAAATAACGGTGAAAGTTCCTACTTAGGAGTGCGAACAACAGTTGAAACTTCAACAGCTGTCCAGTAGTGGCGAACCCCATTGTGCACTAAGTAATCTGGAACCTTAGGCTTAAGCTGGCCTGTGGTAGGTCTTGATTTACCAACCACTGTCTTTGCAACACTCAGACGATCTTCTTCTACTTCAGCAGACTGAGCGGTGTGAGCATACCCATTTCCGAGTGGAGTATGTCGATTTTTCTTTTGAGGAAACTTCCAATCTTCTGAATGGAGAGACTCGTTGTCGGAGACACTTTCGAGATCGTCTTCTTCTGTATTTTGGTCTTGATCTTCTCCCAAGATGGCATTGACTAGATATGTGAACTCTATATCCGTAGCCTCGGAAGGTGACTTGGGGATATAATCCTCAATGATGATTTCACCAGATGCTGATGATGAATAGCAAGGGTTATACATCTCTTTTGGCTGAGAGAGGTACTCATAATCAATGTTCCATCCAGTTGGAACAATATCTTCAAGAGAGATTCTTGAACTTTCAGGAGCGGAGTATTTCACCATGTAGTCGAATTTTCCGCTTGGTTCTCCTAATGTATCCCAAGTCTCTTCGGGGATAGGAGGAACTTCTTCTGATGAACCATGACTTCTGGTGGTGAAGCTGTCAGTAACTTCATCACTGCTTGGTTGAGTCTTACTTTCAGATCCTTTAGTCGGATAACAGCAAGGTGAATCAGACTCTGGTAGGGAGATATATCCTGCTCTGTTAAGATAGGATAACCATTTCTCTTCATCGGTGTTTTCCGTACCGATGGTATTGACTGTTTGTTGAACAGGTTGAAGAAAACCTCCACTGCAGAAAGTTTCTTGAATGGGAAGAACTACCTCAATCCCTGGGATAGCTTTTGATGATGTTGGAAAGAATCCAATTCCCGTTCTGTTCTTGTTGTTGGTAGGAATATTAATGTGACCCCAACCACTGGTAGTGCCATCCTTTACAACTTGGATTGCATCTCTGTATGAAGAGATAGACGCTGCTTTCTCCTTTCCTTTGTCCAAGGAAAGTGCTTGGAATTTAGTTCCAACAACTTCTTTTGGTTCTATGTCGGAGAATGATGACAGGTTGCTGACGATCAGAGCTCGTTCTCCACATACGGTTACCAATTTGTCATTTCTTATGAACTTCAGTTTCTGATGAAGTGTTGAAGTAATTGCCCCAGCTTCATGAATCCATGGGCGACCTAGCAAACAACTGTATTGTGCTGGAATATCCATAACTTGGAAAGTGATTTTGAACGTCTGAGGTCCAATAGTTATGGGAAGATCTACTTCTCCGAAAACTGACTTTCTTGATCCATCAAATGCTTTGACGATGACATGACTTTTTCTTAGAGGGTAATCTTCGAAAGATAATCTTGATAATGTTGATTTAGGCATGACGTTGAGAGAGGATCCATTGTCTATTAGGACTCCTGTGAGTGTATCACCCATGCAGCCAACTGAGATGTGAAGTGGAAGATTGTGATCCACCCCTTCTTCAGGAAGATCTTCGCCACAGAAACTTAGGCTAGTTCCCGCAGAGATGTTGGCAACGATGTTGTTGAATTGGCTTATAGTAACACTTGGTTCTACGAAAGCTTGTTCCAAAACTTTCTGTAGAGCTTCCCTATGAGCTTCAGAACTCAATAGCAGGGAAAGAACAGAAATCCTAGACGGAGTATGTAGTAATTGGTCTACAATGTTGTATTCACTCCTCTGGATTAACTTCAAGATCTCATCATTTTCTTTAGCATTGGTCGGATGATTGTCTTGCCTATGTGGTACTCCCTCCGAAGGTTTCTCCACATTTTCTGTTGTTCTGTTGAAGACTCGTCCACTTCTGGTGACTCGACTAACATCAGCAATGTTGACAACAGACGGTAATGGTATTTCCTTACCATTTTCAATGAATGTAGCGTTGTACTTGTATGGTATAGCCTTGCTGGACTCATACGGTACAGGACCTGGTAAGTAGATGACTAGTGGTGCAACTGCTGTCTTCCTGCTATCATACTTGACTTGCATTGGTTCAACTTGATTAATTTGAGGAGATATGGTAAAGACTTCATCATCTTCTCTGTTGGCAAGAACAGTAATGGTATTGTCATCCATCAGCTTTTGAATGTCGTTGCGAACACGCAAACATCCTCGTGAATTTCTTCGACAGATTTCGCATCTACTGTAAGCGTGGAAATCAGTTCCAAAGTAGGCAAGTCCATTTAAAGTTTTGTGGAACCTGGCTACCGATCCTTCAAGGTCTTCAACTTTGTAGATTTTGTATTCTCCTGGACATCCTTGAACCATGTTGATGTCATGTTCAGTTCTGACTCGGATATGTTGAATCCATCCTAAGTCCATTTGTTCTTGTAATGCAGCTTGAACTACGGCACATCCTTGATTATTCTTTGGACAAATATCGCATGTGGAGTAGTTGTGAGGTGGTACATGACCGTACCCAGCTTGTTTAGCGTGCATCCTGACAAGATTTTCCCCTATCTGACGAATGTCGTAGATTTGAATGACATTGGGGTGTTGATCTATCAGATTTACTGAAGCTTCTTTATGCTGCGGCAAAGGATTTGCTTGGACGTTTAGATTAGTATCTTTGAAGGATAGCATTCCGCTTTTCACTAATCGTTGGACGTCAATCTTGAAAGATAAACAGTTCTCAATATTGTGACCTGGTGCCCCCTGATGATAGGGACAAGATTGGTCAGCCTTATACCATGGTGAGGAACTATTTGTAGGATTTGGAGGACTCCTTGTCTGATTGAGTCCTTTTGCCAGTAATGTTGGAAACAATTCTGCATACGGCATTGGTACGGGGTCAAAGGCAGGATACCTTGGAGCCCGATTGTTGTAATTTGGAGGTCGAACCTGCTGCTGAGGTTGCTGCGACCTTTGTTGAATTTGTTGTTGCGAGACCTGAGGTTGATAAGCTGGCGCTGAGTTAACAACCGGAGTTATTGTTGCAACTTGAGGTTGGAATTTCTTCTTGATTTTGTGCAAGACATTGCTGACATCTTGATCCTTTTTCTTCTGGAAAGAACTTCCATACTTCCTTGGACCAATAGAAGATTCTGGTTCTTTGTTCAAGCGTCCTTCTCGAACTGCTTCTTCTAAACGTACACCCATGTTTACCATCTCGGTAAAGTCACCTGGTGCACTTGCAACCATTCATCCGTAGTAAAATGGACTTAAAGTTTTGAGATAGATTTTTGTCATTTCTTTCTCTTCAAGTGGTGGACAAATTTGAGCAGCAACTTCACGCCATCTCTGAGCGTATTCCTTGAAGCTGTCTCTATCCTTTTGAGTCATGGCCCGGAGTTGATCTCTGTCGGGAGCCATATCCAGATTGTACTTATACTGTTTGACGAAGGCCTCTCCGAGGTCTCGAAAAGTACGAATCTCTGAACTGTCCAAGTTCATGTACCATTTGAGTGCAGCACCAGTCAGGCTGTCTTGAAAATAATGAATGAGCAATTGTTGATTATCAGTCTGAGTTGACATTCTTCGAGCGTACATCACAAGATGACTTTGTGGGCATGAATTCCCTTTATACTTCTCGAATTCTGGTACTTTGAATTTGTGAGGAATCTTAACATTTGGAACCAGACAGAGGTCTGCAGCATTCTTTCCAAATAGATCTTGTCCTCGGAGAGTCTTGAGTTCCTTCTGCATTTGCAGAAACTGTTCTTGGAACTCGTCCAATCTTTCATACACGCCAGCATCCTCACTTGGAGCGTGATGATATACTTGTCCGCCCTGCGGGGGAAAAGTATGCATAATCGGCTGTGGAGAAGCCATGACAGCAGATCTCGGTATCTCAGCATTCTGTTGTGCGAAACCCATTGCCGTTGCTCTTGGAACTTCAATTTCCAGAGGTTTGTAACCCTCCGGTGGACGCATATCTATGGTGACTTTTGGAGCTTCAGAAGCTGGAGGTATGTACCCTTCTGGAATAAAGTTATACGGCATGCCCCAAGGTCGATCAGGCGGCATGGTATACTGAGGAATAGGAGTAGAAACAATCTCGGAAACCACAGTCCTTTGTGGTTCTTCTGGCGTTGGTCGATTCTGCGCAACTACCAGGGCTTCTACCATACTATTGAGTCTTTCAACAGTACCTTTGAGAGTATTAATCTCTTCTCTGAGTTCTTCATTCTCTTGCTCAAAGTCTTCCATTCTTTTCTTGCGACTTGAACGAGTGTTGTATGGATGAGACAGCTTGAAAGTCTTGGTTCACCTCCTTCTCCTCCTCTCTTTCTGGAGAAAGGAAAGTAACTGTTAGATCCGCGACAATTCTCGTGTCAGTGCGTACGACTAAAGCGATGTATGATATGCAATTAAGTTAATTATTTTTCAAGGAAACACCATAATTACGTTATGAAACATCAAACTTTTATTAATTAAGCGAAAATGCCGTTTTTACACACTTTGAAAAAGGGAAATACAGAGAAACTGAGAGAAAGGACTCTAAAACTTTGATGATGAGCCGACTTCACGTTCTAACATCTTCTTCTGTTTCTTGAGCTGAGCGTTCTCTGACGTGAGCTGATCGATGATCCAGGAAGCAGGAGGAATATGATGAGAAAGTGACGTTTGTGACACTTGTCGATCGAGTACTTCAAGTAACTCATCCTTCCTTCTTAGGATGTTTTGGATCTCAACATTTTCCATGTTGACAATTCGATACTTGTTCCTCCAAGCATTCCTTTCTTGGCATACCTTGTTTAATGCCGCTTGCAGTTTTTCAACATCGGTGGAGAAAAGGTAAATTGGTTCCCTTAAGGGAATAGGTTCTTGATGTTGATATGGCATCCTGAGCTTGAATGCTCTGACGCGTACCCATTGAAGGTAAGGATCCAGGGAGATGCAAAGATGTTTTCCTAACAATATTCTCCCTTTGCTGTGAACAAGACGCCAGGCTTGGACAATTTCCTTCTTCAGCATGTTGCCATGATCGTCGATGTTCTTGAAGAACAGACCTTCCAATTGGATGTTACTTGGTATATTTTTCATGGGATAGCCGTATTGACGACGGGCTAAAGCTGGATTGTAACTGATTCCTCCCTTAGTTCCAATAAGGGGTATGTTGGGAAAACTTCCGCAACTGAAGATGATCTTGGTTTCGTCGTTGTTAGGACTACACCAATCAATGTCTGTATGAGTGAGAGACATGATTTTTTGTGACCAGTGAAGGCCATCCCTCATATTCCAGAAAGTGCTAGACTTTGGCAGGTGCGAAACGAACCATTCGTATAACAACGGTACGCAGCATGTGATTAATCCTCCTCGCTGCAGGTTTCTTGAATGCACAGAGTGATAAGCATCCGCAAGCAAGGTTGGAACTGGATTTCCAATTAAGAAGATCTTAATTGCGTTGATGTCGACGAAATCGTTAATGTTAGGGAACAAAAACAATCCGTAGATAAGCAAAGCCAAGACTTCCTCAAATGCGCTCATATCTTGGATGCTGACGAAGTACCGAGCTTGATCAAACAGGAATTTGGAAGGCAATCCTTGAATTCCTCCTCTACTCACCATATGAGTTCTAATGTCAACTACGTTCAAAGGAGTAGTTGCAGCAATGATAATGTCGTCAGGATTCTTTTCCAAACCGGAGTACGGATCTTGCGCGTACACGGGTATTCCAATCAGACGAGAGTACTCCTCTAACGTAGGCATGAGCTGATAATCTGGAAAGGTGAAACAGTGATACGTCGGATCGTAAAACTGTACCAAGGTGGGAAGGATCCCAACCACCATGTTGGTATTGAGCAAAGGCAGAAGTTTTCCATACTTCTCCTTGAAAGCCTGGGGGTTGACCACCAGTTTTCCGAGCTTTCCCAGTTCCTCGACCTGGGGAATCTTGAAGGTGTATTTCCTAGCTCTCTTTCTTCCGTAATCCATAATATAGATCCTTAAGTCCTTTCTCCGTTTCTCTCTTTCTATGAAGTTCAAAACGTTCGTTATTTAGTTTCCTTGAAAAACGACTCGAAAAAGACTCTTTTTGTTTTTAGCTTTAGTTTATTAATGAATGATGCATGAATGCACACACAAGAGTTTTAAACAAACATGGCGTTGAAGGGTATAGTGGTCATGAAGTCCAAACGCAATCCCCGCCCCAATGGTAAACTAAGGTTAAGGATTTTTGTACCTGTAGAACGGGTTCTAGGGGTCTCAGAGTTTTTGCTCAACCTTAAAGATACGTTGATTGGTATCTATAAGAGAGTTTCCTCTGAGTGTAGTATCTGCGTGACAATTACTTCCGTAATCACCGCTCTACGTCCTAAAAAAAAGGCTTTAAGTGGGGTTAATGTGTTTCTAGGTCCTCCTGGTACAAATCAGTCTCGGAATGCAGTGGCGCAGTTAATCACAACCAGCCAGGCAAATCCCAAGAGTAGACTTGGAAACCAAAATTAGAGGGCCTTCACCGGGAAGACATCCTCCATCCTATCTTATGTTGCACTCAAATCCGGGTATAAGATTTCTCACCACAAGGGGGAATCAAGCCCTTTCCCGATACAGAATAAACAAAATAAACAAATATAAATGCAGCAAACACATGATATGACACAGAGGTTAGGCAGGACCTCTCTTGTTTGAGGGGGAATTTGGCATCCCTAATTCCTCATTGGGGCTGGACCAGCAACAGGTCAACCATTGGTTTGGATGAAAAACCAAGGTTTTTAACACTTATATCCCCAGCAGAGTCGCCATTTTTTCTGTGGTGTCGTTTTCTTTACCTCCCCGTTTCACTTGGGAGGACGGCACGCTAAACCCTTCACCCGAAATTTGGAAGGAGAATGCGCCCGTGGTGGGATGAATTTTGTTTCAGTTCTTCCTACGATATCACACGAACTTTCTTATTGGTCCTACGAGTAGGAAAGGGAAAAAAAGATCTCAACTAAACCCTAGGAGTTTGCTAAGTGTGGGGATTTCACCTAGACTAGAAATTCTGGAGTCCGGGGGGTCGGTTATACATAGGGAAGTGTTTAAACACCCTACATATCTGTAGTACTCTACAGGAACCTTCTCTGTGTCATTGTGATTGTGTTTGCTGCTAATGATTGGGAAAGTTTCTCCTTTGTGTTAGGAGAGAGAATTGAATTGATTAAAGAAAGACAGACAGATAGACAGACTGACTATTTTTTGGTATTTTATTAGCTCGCTGAGATTCCTTGTGAACCTCATGCCTACATATCCCTAGTGGAAGTCAGAGCTTAATGTAGTTCGGGGAACTAACTAGGGAAATTAATTGTTTTTGGTGCCTTGCTTGAAGCTCAAGGTTGAAGCTTGGAATTAAATCTCTGTTTACAGTAAAGAGACATGAAATCATCTTTACAGAGAGGTATTTGTACTATTCTACCACAAACATTTAAAAGTGACAGAAAAGCTAAAAAAAATGATGTTTCATTAAGAGGGGAGTCTACTTGGTTGATCAAGTATGACAGCCATCGTGCCTCTAAAATGAAAGAAAGATGCTCATCCAAATTAGGGAAAGTGTACAAGTCTGGGGATGTGCCAGAGCATGTCTTTCAGAGTCCTAAATGGGAGACTTTGAATGAAATTGAAATTGAAATGTTTGTTTGTTTGAATGTGGTAGAGTAGTAAAAATATCTCTCTATAGAGATAAGCTATGTCTATCTACTGTATAAAAGATTTGAATTTAGCTGGCTTGTATGAGGCCCAAGCTTGAGGCTTTTTGATTGACTTATTAATTATTATTGACTTTGGGAGATGGCTCCACTGGGGATTAATTACAGGGTATTTTTGTGTTCTGTACAAAGCCCGGAATTGAGGCTGACTCTTATTTAGGGATTTTTATTTGGTGTTCTGTACAAAGCCCAGAATTGAGGCTGACTCTACTTAGGGAGACTATATTTGTGTGCCTTGTACAAAGCCCAAGGTTGTGGCTAACTGCTGAGGATAACTGAATTTTTGAGACTATGAATGACTCTATTTTGTGTGCCTTGTATAAAGCCCAAGGTTGTGGCTAACTCTAACTAGGGAAAACATTATTTTCTGCCTTGTACAAAGCCCAAGGTTGTGGCAGACTCTTAAATAAACTGAGTATGGATGACTCTATGGGGAAAAGATCCTAGGTGTTAGGAATCTTTGACACATGAAAGTATGGTTTATCTGCCTTGTACAAAGCCCAAGGTTGTGGCTACTAAATAATGAAGAACTCACTGGGGGAGACTCTGTTATCTGCCTTGTACAATGCCCAAGGTTGAGGCTGACTCTTGACAGGGGAGTTTTATTGTTTGGTGCCTTGTATGAAGCCCAAGGTTGAGGCTAACTATTTTTGTTGGTTTTGACTCTACTGAGGAGATTTTATTTATTGAAAGACTGTTTTTCTTTGGAAGCTAACCCTTTCCAGGGATTTTGACTCAGCTGGTGAATTTAAAAGACTGATTTTATCATGTTTTTTTGGAGGCTGACCCTTTCCAGGGGTTTTGACTCTTTTGGGGAAATTATCTCCTAAGAGAAATGAATCTTTATTTATTGACATTTTTATTAATTGACTTTGGAGGCTAACCCTTTCCAGGGGTTTTATTGAAATGATGGATTGATTTTAATTGACTTTGGAGGCTAACCCTTTCCAGGGATTTTATTAAAAAATGAAAGAATGTGTGGAAGCTAACCCTTTCCAGGGATTTATGATTGGAAAGGATGGCAGAAAGATTATCTAATGGAGACTTCTTGTTTAAAGCCCAAGATGAAGGCTGACACATGCTGAGGAGAAAATAAACATAGATCCTAGACTCTGCTAAGGAAGATTGATGAAGATAAGGGTGACAGAGACTGTCCATGTCTCTCATTCCAAAAGGTGTACTCAATGCAAAATTGAGACAAACTTAGCTTGTTTAAAGTCTGGTTTAAATTGGAAGAAACTCACCAGGGTAGGCTAAAAGGTGACTAAAGACCTGTTCTTATGTTTATAAGAAACCTGATGGGTCCTTGTATACAAGCTCAAGAGGAAGCTGGAAATGCTTTTAAGAAGCCTGTGGGTCCTTGTACAAAGCCCAAGAGGAGGCTAATCGAGGGTCCTTGTTATAGCACAAGAGAAAGCTATGTGGTTTTGAACTTATTTTGGCTCTAAGCAAATGGGTAAGAGGTTTCACCGGGAATAATTCCTCTTTGGGTGGATGTGTCCTATTATTTGGATTCTAAGGTTTTTACCAAGATGTTTCACCGGGAATAATTCATCTTGGGGGTTTGAACTACAGATCTCTAATTAGGAAAGAGCCTTCACCGGGAAGACATTCTCAATCCTAGGTCATATTCCTATAATATATATATAGTTTAACTGTCTTAAGGTTTATACTCAAACGTAGTTCTAAACTAATATATGCACAGTTTATATTTGACAGTAATTTAAATAAAGACTGTAAATTGAAAGCTTGTAAAGCCTAACCTGGATGGAGTGGAGGCCTTTGGAGAAGTATGTACAGAGCCTCAACAGTAATTGGTGGATAACAGTTGAATATATATATATATGATAAACAGTTAAGGGTTTTTGAAAACAGAAGAAGTGAAGATGGACAAAGGTCACATAGGTATCTGAAGAGTTTCACCGGGAATAATGCCCATCAAATACCAGAAGAATGTTTTGAAAACAGAAAGAAGATTTTGAAAATACAGTTTTGAAAACAAGCTAAGAAGAGAAGGTTTTTGGGACTTACACTCTATTAGAGGCCCAGTACTTTACAGTACTGGTGTAAAAGCAATTTGAAAAAATGATTTGGAATGATACAAGGTTTTGTTGTTTGAAAACCTTAATCATTTGATTTATTCGGAGATTGAAAACAGTTTTGAAATTTGACAAAAAGTCAACTTAATTAAGGTAAAGATGAAGATCTATGCCTAATTAAGACCTAAACAATTAGGGTTTTATCATAAACTTTATTTACAAAATGATTAGGTTAAAACAAAGTGAATGTATATATTTAAAGTTTTTAATAAAGCACTTAAAACATATTATTTTAAACCTAATAAAAATATATGAAATAAAAAATGTTTTTATGATTTTTTTGATTATTCACAAAATAGATGTATTAAATGACAAGTGTGTGAAAAATGAAGTGAAAATAAATTAGTTTGATAGGTTAATTAATTGTGTGAAGTTGTGAGAAAATTGAAGGAAATAAGTGATAAAAAATAATGTTTTGTCGCCTAGAGGGATTGAACTCACGCCCTCCAAGTCCCTAACCCAAAATAACACCACTGGGCCAACGCGCGCTTGGTGTTATTGTCACACATCCAGTTCATTATATTTTCAAACAAGTGGTTAATCATGAAAAAATAAAAGAAACAAAAAGTCTGGGGCGAGGGGGATTCGAACCCCAGACTTGAGGCATGAGGAGACTAAGAGCGCATGTGTGGCCACTGGGGCAAGTTATTCAGTCGTTTATAAAACACCTATCATTAAATATAAAATAAACTCTACCCTGAGGTTTGAAATTTGCGCGCCACCACCATTGTCATCTTCTTCCTCAAGCTCCAACAATTTGAATTTCTGAACTCTCTCAATTCTCAACCATTTGCAACGATATAAAGACCAAACTTGCTCTAAATTCACTCACGATTCTAGATATGTAACTATTATGAATTTATATTAACTATATCTACTGAATTATCTAAAATACGTGAAGAACCCTAAAATTTGGAATTCAAATTAAATGACTATACTGAAGCATAAATGACTGATGATAGAGGGTTTTTAATCCTCTTATGATGCCGAATAGAATGGTGTTGAGTTTTAGCCAAAAAGATACACGAATTAGAGGGATGGAGTTGAGAAACTTACCTCTGAAAATGAAGGTCGTGAGGATGTTAGAGAGCACCTGGGCTTGAATGAATGATCTCAATAGCTTCCTTGAGACTTAATGATGCTAACTGAATGCTTATTGGAGCTTGAATCCTTCTGAATTGCTCTATGGACCTCCCTCGATTTCAGCTTCAAGTGAACATGGAGGGTGATGATTCTCGAGTTACAGATGAGCTGCAGCCATCTGGTTAGCTTCACTATGACCTGAGGAGTGTGTCTGGATGATTGGCTAGGCTTGAAAACTCCTGAATTACTCCATGTAAGTATAAGAGTGCGCCTAAGAGGGGGGGTGAATTAGGTTTTCAAAAATTTAATCGGTTTTATGAGAATACTTCTAATAATTTTTGGTTAAGTGTTTGAAGGCTCTTTTGAAATACTTGAATCTTTATGCTTTTATATGAATTGATCCATTCCTTTTGCAATTGAAATCTTGTCTTCATCAAAACCAAATTGTAAAAAGATTGTCTTCACACTCCATGGTCCTCCAACTGCAAGTGCTCCAAATGAGAGGTGAAGGTGATGATTCTCCACGCCCAGAAGTGTTCCAGAGGTTTGGATCACTCCCAAATGCCTCCCTCAATGTGTTTGAATACTTATTTTCAAAGAGAGAGCTTTGGTTTGAAGAATCCGAGTCTTCTTGCCAAAGGACCTTTGAAAAAACTAAGTATGAAGAAAGAAAAGAGAAAGCAAGAATTCTGTTGCTTTGGTGTGTTTTTTGAATGAGAATGAGGCCTCTATTTATAGGCAATTGGTTCAGTACTGATTGAGAGAGTGAGCTTGCTTAGTGGGAGAGTTTTGGTTTCTTAGCCATGAAGAAATTCAAAGAATATCCCAAGTGCAATGATGAGAATTTTGATTCCATTTGATCAATCCCCTAGCCCTCAATTTTGCTTGATCTTAGGGGACAATTCTGAGCCAGAAATAAGCTCTAATTGGTTGGTGAGAAGATTCCTTGGGTGATTCATCAATTTGCCATAAATTCACAAATGTAATCATTACATAATCACATGTTCTTGTTTTTAGAATCTTCTTCAATTCTTATGGCATGGTGAAAATGAATGCATGGGATTGTTTCAGATATGTTATGGGTCGTGTAGCATCCATAATTGAGGTCATGTGCACAAAATTTCAAAGTTCAAAAATGATGCATGACCTATAATTTTACTTCATGAGGCCAACTTTGAACAAGCATAACTCTTAGCTCAAATTGAATTTGGAGAAGGTTGAACACAATTTGGAAAGCCCTAAACATCTACTTCAAATCATTAGTTTATGTCTTCTTCAGAATCATTTGGGAAATTTGTGAAAAATGAGCCCAAAGTTGGATGAAAACTAGGTTAAAACACTTAGAAAATTTTCTAAGTGTTTATGACCTAAAACTTCAAAATTTTCAAAACCCTTAAATGGTTGATCTTTTGAAAAAAAGTTCTTATGTGAGATGTTGTTTTATTTTGCAAGATCTACAACTTTCATGTTGGAAGTTTTTTGAGTTGTGTAGGTGAAATTTTGAGTTCTCACCATGCCCTCAAAAACCCTAATTCCCGACTTTTTGCTCCTTGATGAATTTCTTTGAATTTCTTTGGTCAAATGACTTTGACATCCATATATTGATGATATTGATCTTTGAAAGTCATTTTTTGACCAAAAACCTTAAAAGTCAATGATGATCCCACACAGTTGACTTTCCCTAACAAAGTGAATTTTTGGGCTTTTGTGTAGAAACAAGATCTTTTCCTCAAATGAATGATGTAAATGGATTATATTGAGGTAGTAGAGACTCTTGAATCATGTCTTGAGTTTTGGATTCATGCCCTGATTAAAAAAGTCAACTATCTTGGGGAATTAGGTCAAAAACCCTAATTGTCGACCAGATGAGAATGATGACTGTAGACTTTGAATTGAGGTGTGATGTCCAGTGGATCTTGTCATATGGGTTATTTGAAGATGATTGATGTCTTTGAATGATCCCCTGGGGCTTTTTATGGTTTCCCAAAGGTGATCCCTGATTTTAGTCCTTGATAAGGCTCAAAACCCTAGTCTGTGGATCTGAGTAATTCTGTGTTTAGATGACTGGGTGTCTTAATCAATCATAGGTGAAATAATGAATCTCTTGAGTCTCATGATTGTGTTAGAGACTAATCCTCCTATTGATTGATCCTTTGCCTGAGTTTTCTTGTCTTTGAACACCCTCGATTGAATGTCAGGCTGCTCTGGGTACTTGCTTTGACTTGATGAAAATCCTGAAGATATGTCATCTCAGGGGGGTCAAAAATTAGGGTATGACAACAACATGTAAGGGTGAGTCTCATAATTAACAAATGTTATAAGGTTATAAAGCAATAACACGTCACAGTTGCATCATTCACCCAATTGTTTCATAAACAGCTATTCAAAATAAGTCAACCAACAATCAAACACATCATTCAACATTTACAACACTGGAATACATCCAATCATGTTATAAATTATGCACATGAATGAACTGACACTATGCATGTGGTACCAATCATCATCAAATGGGGATAACCCATGACCGATCCAACATCGTCCAAGATACGGCCCTGCCAGCACAGATTCCACACGATAGGAATCATGCCCTTCACTGATCCAACACACCCTTATGGATACAGTATCATCAATGAACATGAATGAATGCAACATATATAACATACTTCTACTATCATCATCATCAATCATCAACATCATCATCACCATTCAAGTATGTTCATATATATTAACATCATTCAATTACAATTCCACAATCATCATACACAAAACATACACGTATTTGCATCAATCATCATACCCAACAAGAATAGCATACATGTATTTTCATCATTCTAAAAACCAATCAATCATCATCACGTAGATTATCCTACAAGGTTCGTTTAGCTCAAAACGGCGCATCAAACGGACCAATGGTTAAAAAGTTATGCATCTTTGAACTTTTAAAAATATCTCAAAACACCAACAGCACGCGGCGCCATCATCCGTTCGCGGCGCGCACTGAGCGTCCCAAAATTCATTGGCTCTCTGCCAAGCTGTTCGCGGCGCAAACATCCACACGCGGCGCGAAACGAGAAAAAGTTACGCCTTCGCGGCGCGAACACAGGTACGCGGCGCGACCTGAGCGTATCACAACTTCCTGGCATTCTGCCCATCTGTTCGCGGCGTCACCCTACGCACGCGGCGCGAACCGGTAATTTCAGAAACCCAAACCTGCAGAAAACAGCATTTTATGCATTCCAAACACACCCAATTCATACCAGTATGAACCTAGAGAAATAGAATGCACAAACAACACAAAATACGTCTCATAATACACCAATTACACATCAATTGAGACCATAACAACGCAAACATCATAGATTCAATCATAGAGATCAAACATCATACAATTTGACTCAATCCCTAAACCTATCATATGACTCAATCGACCCGAATTCCACATCTATTCAGTATTATCAACCCCTAACCCGATAATAGATGATAATTAGATAAGTCCCCCCTTACCTTAGACAATTTCTTGATTCTTGGTCTCTCCCTCTACCGTTCTCCTTCACGTTCCTCGTTCCTCAGACTTCTGTTCTTTCACGTTCTTTCTTTCTTCCCAATTCCAATTATTTTATGAAAAATAATAATAATAATAATATTAGTAAAGGGCCTTCTTATCTCACACCCCCTTCTACTATTTCTCACATGGCCCAAATGCCATAAACCATTATTTATTTATTATTTTCACAAAATCCTTAATAATTCTAATTATTAATTCAATATTCTTGATTAAATTAATATTAAAATTATACGGGCGTTACACCTTAGTGTTTACTCCAGAGCAACATAAAGCTTTGCTAGCTCTGCTCCAAGGTTCATCACAAGTGCAGTCTCATAGCATCAATCATCTCACCTCCCATCCTGACCTCAATTCAGGTATCATATGTACCTTTCCCAATTCTTTTCCTTCTGAAACCTTCATCTTAGATACTGGAGCCACTGATCATGTGTGCTTCACAAAAGAATTTTTTCAATGCCTTAAGCAAATTAAACCCATTACAGTCAAGCTGCCAAATGGTAGTCTTATTTCAGCACACTATTCAGGCACTATACATTTCAATGAGTCTTTTTACTTAACTGATGTTTTGTACTTGCCTCACTTTACCTTCAATCTTATCTCAGTTCACAAACTAACCAACATTCTTAATTCTTGCCTTATTTTCAATAATGTTGGTTGCAATATACATGATTCCTTCTCCAAGAAGATGATTGGCACAGCTGAATTGCATAATGGACTGTACTTGCTCACTTCCCCCATGGTTTCCTTGCCTGACAATCCATCTTCTCACCACATTAATTCTGTTCTTTCTCATTCTGTAAATAACATTTCTGAATGTAGCCTTTGGCATTCTAGACTTGGCCATGCCTCTCATGCCAAGATGTTTGAACTAAATAAAGTTTTTCCCTTTATCAAATCTGTCAAACATAATTCACCTTGTGATGTTTGTTTTTATGCCAAACAAAAGAGACTCCCATTTCCAAATAGTCATCACATGTCTCAATCAGTTTTTGATTTGCTACATATAGACATATGGGGTCCATTAGCTTCCCCTTCTTTGATGGGATTCAGATATTTTCTAACTACAGTAGATGACAAGAGTAGGTTTACTTGGCTTTATCTAATGAGGTTAAAATCTGAAGCTGCATCTCACATTAAAACCTTTGTGACAATGGTCAAAATTCAGTTTAATTGCCATATCAAATGCTTCAGATCTGATAATGGATTTGAATTCAATATTCCTGATTTTTACAAACAATGGGGCATATTGCATCAAACTTCATGTGTTGCTACCCCTCAACAAAATGGCATTGTTGAGAGGAAGCATCAGCATCTTTTAGGCATCACAAGAGCTCTCCTTTTTCAGTCACACCTCCCCACTATTTTTTGGGCTCATGCTGTTAGCCATGCAGCTCATATTATAAATAGGTTACCTGCAGTTTTCTTGAAACACAAGTCTCCCTATCAAATTTTGTATCAAAAACTTCCTGATATTTCAAACCTCAAAGTGTTTGGCTCCCTTTGCTTTGCAGCCACACTTAAAACTCATAGAAAGAAATTGGACTCTAGATCCAGAAAATGCATTTATTTGGGATACAAACCTGGAGTTAAGGGACATATCTTGTTTGACTTGCATTGTAAGGAATTGTTTATCTCTAGAGATGTACATTTTTTTGAACATTTGTTTCCTTACAATTTACCTTCTGCGTCTTCATCTACTTCTATCAATCCACAATCTTCTTACAACTCTTGCTTAGATGACTTCTTTGATCATCATTCCAATTCTATTCCATATACATCATCTACTACTACTCCTCAGCCTGTTACATCTCAGCCTGTTACCTCTCCAAATCCTGCCCCCACCCCTCCTACCAATTATGCCTCAGATACCCCACCTCCTAGTCATTCTTCTCCTGTACCACAGTCACCTATTCCTATTCCTGTTAGAAAATCCCAAAGACAATCCAACCCTCCTCAGTACCTCCAAGATTATCACTGTAGTCTCTTGTCCAATGCAATGCAATCAGCTGATGCTTGTTAGCTGAAGATTTCGTTGAGCAAATATATGTGCTTCGAAGGAGTGTATGATCGAAGGCAAGGTGGTTACTGATGACCATCTCTGAGAAATATAAAATGGCTACTGATGGCCATGTTTCGATAGCAAGAAACGTCTAAGTTTTTTATGAAGGTGATGGCTACTGAAAGCTATTGGAAGGACATATCCTCGAAGACTTAGACAAAATTTATAAATTTGCTTAAGTATTATTATTTAGCGTGTTTGTTAGTAAGTGTTTATTAACATACTGCCACGCGTCGAAGATGGACTCAGGCGGGAAGATTTGAAATTCGAAGATAGTTGCGTAACTGCTTATTCACAGATGTCATCGCTGGAAGTTCTTATGAGAAACGTGGCAGCGGATTAGCGTAGGGCCGTTATGGTCGAAACTAGTATAAATAGGAGTTTTTTATGATAGAATTCCGTGTGTTCATTTTGTACAAATCACTCACATATTTACTCAAGTATCAAGCGTTAACGAGAACGAGTTCGCTGAGAAAATGTACGTATGACACCACCATCTTAATACATGAGTATTATCTTTTATTGCTTTTCGTTTTCGAATATCTTTAAATTCTTGCATTCTATTTACTTCTTGTCATTTACATTACTTTATCTTTACTTTCATGTTATTTACTTTCATGTTATTTACTTTCATGTTATTTACTTTCATGTTATTTACTTTCATGTTATTTACTTTCATGTTATTTACTTTCATGTTATTTACTTTCATGTTATTTACTTTCATGTTATTTACTTTCATGTTATTTACTTTCATGTTATTTACTTTCATGTTATTTACTTTCATGTTATTTACTTTCATGTTATTTACTTTCATGTTATTTACTTTCATGTTATTTACTTTCATGTTATTTACTTTCAAGATCTTTAACAGTTTTATGTTTTAAGATTCTTTACATTTAAACAGAATTGCATGTTACGTTATCTGCGTTGTTTACATTTTAAAGTCATAATCACATATAATCAAGTCATCACTAAAAGTGTATGTTTTCAATCGAATAACATTTGTCGAAGACAACGAATCATGAACATGGTTCTAAAGAATATTGATAATAATCTAATCGACTATGTGTCCTAGGATCAATCTAGTCGATCCTGCGAGTAACCAAATCATATTTATTATAGTTTGGAGGACTAGCGGTTGTTTACCGGAAATCACCGTAAA